>NW_010172512.1:0-35896 GCF_000695765.1 Mesitornis unicolor
GAGTTTATGTCTTTGGAAAATGGCTTTTCATTATCTACTTTGCTTTTCTAATATACATAGTTATCTTTTATCCCTTACAGGCTTTAATGAACTAGATTTTTACATACAGAATGCATCTATTATCTATCATTGTTGTATGTGGATTTTAGACCTATTGGATCTGTAATTTTATTTCATTGCTTTTAAAAAAATGTTCCTTTATATTTTTTAAAAAGTTCTGCTATTTTAAGGAGCTGTCTGTTTAATCAGAAAACTTGACAATAACTTTTTCTGCTTCATATTCTATCTTCTACTGCTTTCAGAAAAGTTTATCTATAAAGTCATGAATATGGTAATTTCTCTTTCTGAGCAGACTCTTTTTAATGCTATTTTCATTCAACAAAAGTTAGATGTATAGTTCTAAGTCAGTAGGCACTGTATGAGCATAGAATGGAGAAATGGCTTTCTTATAAAAAAGTTAGCTGCAAAATGAAAATCTTTAAATTATAATAATATAATAGTCATGTTTCTAAATTTTGTGATGTTAATCCAAGCATCTCATTCTAGTGTGAAATGGTACTTCTTAATAAAGAATAATTTTTAAACAGAGTTAATCTTCTAATGGAGGATAGCTGTCACTGAAATTTTGTGGATCAATGATTTTCAAGGAAAGAAGAGTTATCAGAGAAAAGGTTTAAGTAGAAAAGGATGATTTGCAGTGAGTGGGATGAAGGTCAGAGCAGGATTTCAGAAATACTGATTTGTGTTCTTGTGCTTTTCAGAGATCCCTGCTCTTTAAACCAGGAAAAAAAAATCTGTTTAGGCAAGAAGACAACATACTAAAGACATCAGCCAGACTTTCAGAATAAATATCATGATATGGCAGTGAAAATGAGGATAAGCATTATTTTAAAAGATAGTGATGATTAAATAATTAATTGAAAACATAAAAACAGTTGTATTGTGCCAGGCTAAGTGTTCAGTGGAATTCATGCAGTGAATGGTCATGGAAGGTGTAAGAGAAATTGAGTGTAAATTTAATGTGATCCTTCCTTGGCACAGCTTTTTAGGCTTCAGCAAGCAGATGTTTAAGAACTTCTTGAGCTGTAAAATTTCTCCAATTAACAATAGTAGTCACAGTGAATATTCCATTCATGTCTAACTTATTTAACACTTTTATTTTAATATTTTTTTCCCAGAGTAGAGTTTTGACCTAACAATGTACCATGGCTATGAATGCCACAGATGTAGGTAGGAAAAGGACTTCCTTACCTTTCCTTTAAACCTGCTATTTGTTATTTTCATGGAATGTACTATGGTCTTGGTCCATTTCTTCATAGATATCTCTTTTCTGAAGTGAACTGTTGTTACACAAAAATCACTCTGTATACCTGGCTGTCCTTGCTGGCCTTTCCTTTGAAATTTTCTTGTTGCTCTATATTCTTATAAAATCAGTAGTGTTCAGAATATTAGAGAGTTGTTAAAGGTACAATAATCTCTTCTGTTTTCTTGTCCTTTCCTAACCATTCCTAACATTGCATTTGCTTTTCTTACCACTGCCAATCACTGTGATCATATTTTCTAATAATTGACTGGCTACAGGTTTTGTTTCCTCCAATTTTTTCTTGCATTATTTCATCATTTTGTAATTCAGACTCTTAACTGTGAAAGTGGCTTGGTGGTGGTAACTCTTCAAACCTTACAGTGGATTGTCATGGTTTAGCCCAGCCAGCAGCTAAACACCACACAGTCACTTACTCAGTGTGTCCCCTCCCTTGTGGGGTCGGGGAGAGAATCGGAATAGTAAAAGTGAAAAAACTCGTGGGTTGAGACAAGACAATAATTAAAGTAAACCAAACTGAAGATATAATAATAATAAATAATAATGAATTGTAATACAAATAGGAAAAATTATAATGAATTGATCAAAGTTATACTAAGCTCACAAGCAGCAGTTCCCAGCTGTGCACCAATGAAAACATGACAAGGGAGGGGTAAGTCTCAGAAACCAAATGAGACCTTGTGGAGATAGGAACCATCCAAGAAGAGAGTCGTCCCCAGCAAACTCTGGAATTTATAGTGTGTATAACGCTTATGGCATAGATACATTCTGTTGATCAGTTTGGATCACACATAGGTCACCTGTCCCAAAAAAACCCCAGGCTTTTGCTTTCCTCCCATCTGGTGCAGGCAAAGACTGAAAAACTGTCCTTGAGTTAGTGTAATCCCCACTCTGCTAAAACCAAGACATCACTGCTCTCAACATTCATCTTAGCATGAATACAGAACAAAGTATCACTATGTGAGAGCTGCTATGAGGAAAATATCTATCCTGCCTAAAGCTATAATACCAACTTGTTTTCACTAAATCGAACACTGCAGTTCTCTCAGAAATGCTGCTCTGCTGAACAGAAAAATGGAATTCTAAAACTCAGTCCCAGTAAGACTAGGACAAGATTTATGAGAAACAGGAAATTCATCTATATTTTTTAAGATGAAAACCCATGGAAGTCTTGATCTGCTTCTTATTGGAAGGGAAGACATTCACAAAAAGAAGTTCAACTGTGATCGGGTAAGGGATGCACAGGTGAAAACCTAAACCTAAGAAACATCAAGTTACAGTACAGTATTTGCCTATAGTTAAATTAAGATTCATATTTAGTAAATTATTTCAGTGAGATTTTTAAAGCTATCTGTAGTGATAAAATTGGAATATTATGACAAGAGATTGTTCTACTGTGTTTAATAAGCTCCTAACACATTCAGCAGACAGTGGGGAATGTTTTTTAAGAGTAAGCTCTCTAATGTAGAGATGAAGGAACTGTCTCTTGCTATGTTGGCATAGTTGGGCCACAACGTGGGTGAGAGTGTTAAACAGACATTCTTTACTAGCAGTAGATAAAGAAATAAGGTTGTGATCGCACCACAATTTATTTTTCAGTACTATGCAACTCTTATTCTAAGCAAGAAAGAGCAAACCAATTGTAAACTATACAAGATATTTTCAGTATCTGATGAAGAGAGATTAATTTGTCCACAGTCTTTCAGCATCTAATCTTAACTAGACTGCAAGGATGTCTATGTCTATTTTAGGTGGTTTCTCTTTTTATGTACATTACTTCCTTGAAAATGAGGTGACCTACTTCTCTCGGAGGCTGTGTTACATTTATTTGTTTGTTGGGCTTCATAGTCTACACCGTGACTTGCTAGTCAAATAAACCTTTAATTTCAGCAGCTCTAAAAAGGTGAGAGGATTCTTTATTTCTGCAGCCTGCTTGGTTGCTGATCAAAAATGCGTCCAGGCATAGTAAGGCCCTTTCCCCATTGTTTTTTCGGTTTCATGTCAACCTATGTCATGTTAGCAGAGATACCAATATTGTGTGTGGTACTGTGATCTATTTATAATGCATAATACATTATATGTTATATAGATAGTTAAAATTAAATTGTAGCACACATGTGTGTAGTCTTGCATGGTGTTGACGTAGTGCAGATTGTAAAATACAATAAAGATGTATAGCTTTACCCTAAAGTAGGTTAGTTGCATCCAGACTTTTCCTGTCAAGTATTGTTAATGCTGTTAGGCAATATAGCTTTATATAGCTGTTTTATCTGCAATGAGAATTATTATACTCTTTGAAGAGTTCATGAGGGTTTATGGACATATAAATAAAATTCCATTTTGGCATATAAATGACAATACAGAACATTAAAATCTCTTGTAGGTCAGACTGAAGTTCATTTAGCTCTATATCTTAGCTTTGTCCGAGGCCAAGGTGTTTAGAGAAAGTAAAAAAAAATAAAAAAGCATATACTGAGATGTCCTAGGAATGCTCTCTGATTCCCAGCAATTTATGATTCAAGGACTTTCCAAACAGGAGATAATGTCATTGTATTTAATAGTTCTTGACATATTTTTCATCCATTAATTTTTAAAGCTGTTTTTTGATGAATCTCTGTAGCATTCTGTGAAAAAGAGCTTCATATCTTACCTGTGCATGTGAAAATATTTCTTTCTCCACCTGCTGGTTTCATTGGGTGTCTACTGAGCTACAGTTTTTTATTTTTATATTCTGTCACATTTCGTACAGAAATCAGTTCCTTATCTTTGATCATACTCCTTGCCCTTCTCTGTCTCTCTTATATTTCTGCTATAAATAGAAATTGAAAATAATATTTGCCTTAGGATTTTTTTAATATTTATTTCAGGATATCTGAAACTTAGGACCATCCTTTTAAAAAATTGTTTTCTTGCTGTTTTTACACTTCTCAAATTAATTTCTCTTGTAAAAAAGCAATGGCTGTTTGAATTTGAAATCATCCTTCTGTACTTTTAAATAAGCATTCTTATTTTTTGTGTAGTACCAGTATCTTTTGCAAGAAAAGGGTGTACTGAAGAGCAGATATCTTCATAAAGATTTCTTCTTTCTTCAGTCCTTATTAAGGGTAAAGAATAAGTCCTGTTTGTAACTTGATCTGTTTTACAGTCATCAGTTGACTCTGATGGTGTTATCGACTGCTTTATCCCTCAGGAGCATTTAAGTTGTATGATCTATTTATTTATTTGAATGAAATTAGACTATTTTACCTTTTCAATAACTGTTCAGAGACACGTTGAGAGTGGCACAGACATATGCATTTTCATTATACATAAGAGTTCTCTGACACAAACAAACTGAGATTTATTATCCTTTGTGGGTTGAACTGTAATGTTTTATGTAGTTTTTGGCTGCCATAGAGATTATTTCTGTTTCTTCTGAGGGTATGCATATAAGACTACAGACACAGCTTTTCAATCTTTTCATTAAACTAAACATTGTAAAACTTTATAAAACTAAAATCATATTTGTTTATTTTTACCTTCTTCCTTCCTGTGGAGTTACATAGACATATGAGTCTGGCTTTTTGGAGTTTAATGAAGCACTGTGCTTTGTTCTTTCAAGGCATCAGGCATGGATATACCAGGTGTCCACTGACAGAATAGGCTTCTAAGGTTATATAAATCCATCATGTCATTTATAGCCACATCTCCGGTCTTCACTGATGTGAGAAAAGAGTTTTGGGATTTAAATAACGGGTTTTTTTAGACTATATTTTTAGTTTGATCAGCAACTGAATCAAATAAAGCAAAAGTAAAAAAGGTTTTAGACTTTTCAAAGAATGAATATATGTGTTCAAATAACAAGGCTTCTCTTTTATACATTCAGTAAAAACCCTGAATTAAATTCACAAGCCTTTTAGAGAATGAGGAGCTGCTATTGGGGTCATTTTCCCCAAAAGTTACAGAAACCAATCCCACAGTGAGGGGTATGCATTCACGACTTTTATCTGCAAAAAAAGTTTAACTGCAAATCACTGGCATCAGTTTCTTAACCCTTGCATAATAAGAGGTGGAAAAGACTTTCCTCGAGATGGCACGGGCTGAAATCTTGGGCAAATGGAGATCCGAACCTCTACTCCTCCTAGCCCTGGGTATATACTCAGTCCCACTAAAGGGTTAAACTAACCCTTCATTCACCATACTGTATAAAACAGTTGAAACAAAAGTTGAAAGGAAAGTATGAGAACATTACAGCTAAGAGTCAGTGTTTTTACCTTTCTGTAACAATTTTTGAGATTTTGTGTTCTTGAAGCATGCAAATCGTACTTTAAGCAAAATTATATTCTGGTTTGCCACACTTTAACAAGAAAGTCTGAATCTACTAAATATATTCAGTGAAGTATGCTATAGAACCTACCACTTAAAGAATATTATTATAATGGAAACATTCAATTATCCCCTGTGAAGACAGGTTAAATGTGATTACAAATGTAAATTTTTAAAACCCACAAACGACTGACCCACATAACAGCTACTCAGGGAATCACAAGAACAGAAGAAATTTTTAGTTAAAAGAGTACACAGGATCCAGTTCAAAATGTTACTGTCAAAGAGCGACTCTCCAACTCTTTAGGTCACTATAATATAATTAGATTCAATATTCTGACAAGAACAGCAGAATTTACTATATTACTGCCTAACTTAAAAAGAAGATCTATGTTAAAATGAGTTCATCGAAAGGAAATTGAAAGGACCATTCACAAGGGTAAAGTACATTCAGATGTAATGGGGATAATTTTAATTTTAAGATCTCAAATTAGAGTCTCAATAAAAATCCACACTACCATATCAAACAGATTTTAGTGGGGAAATAAAAAATTTGATTAAACAGAAGGGTCAAACAAATTGTTACCTAGGAAATCAACATTCAGGAGGTTCAAGAAAGGAGAGTAGAAAAATCTACACACTGTGCTTAACTATAAAAATATTATGTCAGTCTAATAAAATCTTGAAAAATAATTTGCTAAAGGCATAAAAAGCTATCCGAAAGATTGTTTGCCATGTATAAGCAACAGAAAGCCATACAGGAAGTCTGCAAGACTAATAGAACATCACAGAGTACTTATACATGAGTAAGTGGAAAGACTAAATGAATCCATGTTTCCACATTCATGTGGAGCACAAGGGAAGGGCTTATGGTATCTCCTTGTACAAGGACACTATTACTGCAAGCTCTGTGCTAGAAGATACGTTTCAAGTTACAGGGCAAGGGGAAGAATAAATCAGTCCTATGAATCACAGCAATTTGTAAAGCAGGTAGACTGTTAGGTCTGTAGATCTATGGCTAAGCAGAGTTTACAGAGCTTTTCCAGGGGGAGGTCATGCTTCAGAAGTGATTTGATTTTTTTCTGGAGTAACAAAGAAAATAGACGTACATAATTAATGAGAGGTCTGAAACACTTTTGTATTGTGTATGTAGCCTCAGCAGAGCACACTGCTTGTTTCTTTTTGTTCGTTTGTTTTAAATGAAGTCATATAATCAGGAAATTTTGTGCTTAAAATAGGTTACAAAAGATTGTATCAATACATCTTAGGCCTCCCTAAGCCTAGGCAATATCATCTAGCATGAGAGTGCAAAGGCTAAAACAAGGACCTGCATAGTAGTCTCCAGAGGAACAGTAACACCATCTTAATGCTTCCTGAGAAATAAGAAACTGTATCTTTCTTTACATTACACAGTATTCAAAGAACCCAAATCACAATCCTTGTCAAAGATGCTGGAATTAACTAAATAAGAGAGATTGTAAGAGCAAATCACAGCTCAAAGCATGACTAGCAGGAAAAATTGTTAGAGGAGGAAGAGGTATGCAGTAGGGCTAACAGGAGTGGCGGGCAAAGGGGACTAGCTCATACAAAGTTAAACTAATGAATCAAATTATCTTTAAAGCATTTTGCTACCCAGTGTGACTTAAACATTGATTAAAGTATTCTACAAGTGAAGAAAACAGTTCAAATAGCAATTGTCTTTCCAGAGGAAAAGGCTGTGAAATACTATTGCTGTAGTTATACTTAAGGATGTCTCCACTACCCTGTTTATCTGTCTGTTCAGAGATTTCTTTTTGCCTTTAATTAACAAAATACTGTTTTTTAACCCTTTGATTCATAATTGAAAATAGTGAAAAATTACTCCTATTATGAGAAAAACTAAAGTAGTTTCTCAGTGTTCTCCTTATACATAAGGATTATAACCACTGGCCCTTTTTTTGCAGTGACCTTAAATCTTAACTCTCTTCCTCATTGCTGCTATGACAATCCCGGTAAAAGGGGACAGGAGGGGAGGGAGAGGTTCCTCTTAGAGGTGGGCAAAAGGCCAATACTGAAGAATCGCCGTAGAGTTTTGAATGAATGAATGGGTGGTAAAATTTGAGTACTTATAAATGTAAAGTAATGTACGTGTTAAAAACAGTCCTCCCGTTACATCTGCAGTGGTGTGCTGTGTTCTTGGTTTTATTGCCCAAGAATGAGATCTGTGAATTATAATAGGTTGTGCTCTGAAAATGTCACCTCAGTGCTGAGTAGCTATCAAAAAAGCAAATATGACATTAAGAATTGTTAGGAAAGGAAAAGGGAACAAAAGCAAATATCATTATATCACTGTATGAGTCTGTTGCCTTTATCTTGAATCCTGCATGTTGTTCTGGTGTCTCAAAAAGGACAAAACAAAGCTAGAAAGGGTACTGAGAAAAGCAGCATGGATGATCAAAGGTATGGAAGGGATTTAGTACAAGGACACATCTAAGTAGATCAGGGCTTTTCAGTCTTGAAAAAAATGAGTAATGAGGCGGAAGGTGGGAGATGAGATAAGTTATAAAAGTGAATGGCATGAAGGGACATAAAGAGGTTCATTGTTTCTCATAATTAAAATATGAGGAGTGAAATTACCGGGTGGCAGATTCGGAACGTACCAGGGATGTACCTATCACAGGGCACGTAGTCAACTGGTAAAGCTCTTTACTCACTGATATTGATTTTGGCCGAAGCTTAGAAGCTTTTAAAAAAGCAGTTTTATAAATTCATGGAAGATAAATACAACAATGCAACTATGCAGGAAATTTGCCTCTGGCTCTGAAAGCCCTGGCTGAAAACATCAAGGATATCTTGAAAGAAATATCACTTTTCTAGTCTTCTTCACACCTCTACTTCTGGCTATAAATAGAGACAGGATACTAACTGGGAGGCGTATTCGCCCTGCCCCAGCAGAAAAAGTTAAGTTGTGGCGTAGGCCTGTGCTGGCTCTGAAGTCATGTGAGTGGAGGAGGAGCACCCTCCTTAGAAACTTTGGGCATAAACCTGAATACAACTCCTACAGTCTGCTAGGAGGTGAACACAAATAATTTAATTAGTTTTCAGTTCCACTATAAAATACCATTGCACTGAATGCTCCAGCTTGAGACTATTTTAGAGAACAGGCAGAGCTAACTGCCATCATTGATCATGGATTTTTCAGACCATGCAGGTTCCAAAATTCCTATGGCTTTTCTAGAATTTTTGCTTGGCTTTTACAAAGGGACTGCAAATAGCTTGCGTTCACGGTTTCTGCAGTATTAAGAGTGCCTACATGGATCATAGCATCTGAAGATGCATGATTGGCTAATGTTTAGAAATTTTTTCACCTTGGCTTGTTTCTCTGCCAAAAGAGCTTAAAATGTAGATAGAAGAATCTAGACAGAACCTCTGAGACAGTTTCTAAAAATAAGGACTAGTTGTTTTTCCTTTAGTCATGCACTGTGAGCTTTAATACTTCAATCATATATGTATAAAGGTTACTGTGAATTTAGTCCTTTGACAACTGAAGGCTCATTGCCTCTCAACAGACCTACTGTGGGAGAAACTTAGCAAGTGGAACCTGTCTTGCTTGAATTCTTTGCACTGACTTGGGAATTTGCTAGATGTTTTCTGCACTGTTTTGTCTGAAGGTTGGTTGAGGTGGTAAAAAAGAGGCTATTTTTATTTTGTGGTGTTATTTTTATTTTTGTGGTGTTATTTTTATTTTGTGGTGTTATTTTTATTTTTCTGAACATGAAGAAGAGGAGAAAATAGAATCAGCAGTTTACCTGAGATGGCTTCTCCTATACTAGTCTAGAGAAACATATGGAACAATAAGGTGATTAAAACCTATATTAATTTCCTTCACCAGTTAAAAATATGCTTGTTGAACTGATAAACATTTGTGATGTTGATCCTTTATCTGTGGTTCCCCTCAGGGGAACTTATGGTAGGACTGAGAGTTGTTTTCCACCTTGTAGCCTATCAGTGAATATGGAGTAGGAAACAAGCTATCCCTAGAGCACTTGCAGTCGGGTTGAATAAAAAGGAGAAGGACTTAGCTTTTCTTGTCCTGTAGCAGAGGACAAAGACTTCTTCTCCTCTGCTCTCACAAATGAATGCTGTGGAAAACTGTGGCCAGCTTCGGGTTTTGCATTACAGCAGGGAGGTTGGCAAACTGGAACATGTCCAACTAAAACCAACCAGACGTTTAAGGAACTGGATTATACAATACTGAGGAGCAGCTGAGAGAGCTGAGAAACCTTTTTCAACCTGAACAAGAGAAAGCTAAAGGGGAATTGGCGCTACCTGAGGGCTGGTTATAGAGAAGATGAAGCAAGACTTGTGCATGTGCCTAAGCAGCAGCAAGGGAAATCTGTGTGATCATAAGGAAAACTTCTCAGCTCCAAGGGTGATCAAACAGTGGAGCAGGTTGCACAGACAGACTGAAATCTCCATCCTGGGAGATTTTCAGAACTTTGCTGGACAACCCCTGAGCAGCCTGACTTAGCTTTGGAGTTGGATCTATCTTTGAAGCTGGCCCTGCTTCCAGCAGGAAGGTGAGCCAGACCATTTCCAAAGGTTTCTTTCCAACTTTTACAATTGTATAAATGCATGAGCCTATGTAATCTGGCTCTGTATGGCCTTTAGAGAATATGCAGCTGCCATATTATGCTTGGACTTGGAATCAGTGTACAAAACTTTGTTTATTATTGGGGAAAGCCCCATTATTCTATAAGTTCTGGCTCTCCTTGGCAGTTACAGTCATTCTCCTAGGTCATTTTAAAAGTGGCTTCCGCCAAAGTATTACTGTATACCTGAGAATGTATTCTCTATGGAAGGCTATTGACTCTGTTTATCTCTCTTGGCACGTAAATGCCAGAAATACATGTTTTACTTGTGTGTTTTGTGAGCTGCCGTATGTTCTGTACTCCACTAGGACAGGTACCCAATAAAGAAAATATTTGTTTTGTACTGGTTTGACAGACAAACATGTTCTGGATATTTTTGGTTTGTGTGGATTTTTTTTTTCTTTTTAGGATTACAGTTTGCAAATAAGAGAAGTCTGTTCTGAAACTTATGTGGACACTGGCAAAAGATTTGTTTCATAGTTTATTGCAGGTTCTTTCCAGGAATGAAAATTAGGCTGACTGGTCTGTCATTCCATCAGTCCTCCCTTTTCTCCTCCTTAAGAGACAGATGCTGTATTTGCCCTTCTCTAGTCCTTTGGGACCTCCCCTGTCCTCCAGAAACTCATAAAGATAATTGTTAATGATTCAGAAATCACTGTCTAGTTTCTCTAAGGTGAATTTAGTAAGGCCCATCCAATTTGGACATACCTATCTTATTTAAATAGTCTTTAATACATTCTTTGCATACTTTGGCTTACAATCAGTATTTTTTAAGTAGTCTTCAATGTCTTGTCAAGATTTACCTTTTTGCAAAAGCTGGAGTGAAGGATGTATTAGATAATTAAGTTTCACCTTGCCCTCTGTTATCTTCTTTTCTATTACCACTGACCTGCTTGTTTTATTTATTAGATGTTTTAAAATTCTTATTTTTGTTCCTTTTGTCTCTTGCAATTTAGAACTCATTTCATACTTCAGCTTTTTCTGTTGTATATCCTTTTCCTTTATATTCTTCCTTTGTTACATGACCTTGTTTTCCTTTTTTGTATGATTGCTTTTTGACAAACAGTCATTGAAGCTTTCCAAGAGCAATGGCCTGTTCCTTCCTTTATTTTGACAATTTGTGTATTTAATCTGCTCTTCATGCATAAACTGCGAGCATACCTACACATATTTATTCTCAAGTCATCTTTCATATAGACCTTTAACCAATTTCCAGAGTTTGCTGAAATCTCTCGTTTTGATGGTGATGATGCAATGGGAGGGTGTTTCTGTTTTATTTCTGTAGCTGTCATATCTCATTTTTCCTAACAAACCAGTTTGTGACTGCTTTCCCCAGAAGACCTCTCTTCATATTGTTAATCCATTCTTCCTGTTAGATAGCACCAAACCTAAAATAACCACTCCCATGGTAGCTTCCTCACTCCGAAATGACAATTTGCCTCTAACATAGCATCCTGACAAGTTAAGTTTTAGTTTTCTCAGGTGGTATCCTAGTATTCAAAGTCTCTGTAACATCTCCTTTAGATGCTTTTAAAGTTTCTCATGCACAAAAACCAACACCACCCCACCCCAAAGAAAAAACTGCAGTCTTTCTCACTTTCTAGCTCAGTTTGGTATGTCTGCTGTTTTCCTTTACTACTTTGTGCTCGCTCCCTAAGATTTAAAAAAAACCCTCATTTTTTTATGTTTCTCTATATTATAGCATTTACATGTGTACTTGAAACTAAGTGCATTTGCACTTTTATTCCATTGAGACAGCTCACTAAACAAGTGACATGTTCCACACCAAAATTGCAATCCAGTGGTTTGCCTCACAAAGCTCTGCCGTGCCTGTTATGTCTTCACTTGTGGATTAATGTCTCATTCTTTCTACTTTCGTCTTGCTGTACTTGTAGCCCATATTGGCCCCTTCTCATGTTCACCAGGTTGTCATGCTCTTCTTTCTGCATGCCCAAGGAAACTTAGTCATTATTTTTGAGGACTTTGGCCAATTCGGGTAAATACCTGCAGCCTTCAGTAAGCTTTGCAGCTGTTAGGACGTACCTGTGCTACTATCATATAACTGATATGGACATGTAACTTAGCTAAATTATGATATTTTTTCTGCTATTCCTGTCAATGATGGTGCCAGCTTAGCTGTTACTTGACCATACTGTGCAAGATTAACTTTTAATAAAGTAGTTTTTTCTTTAATAAAGTAGTTTTTTCTTTTGAACACAATATAATATCTGTATGCATTTAGTTCTAGCCCAAGACTTCTGACTCTCTCCTGATCAAAGCCTGTAGTTGTATCTTTGAAATTTTCATTCCTGATCAAAAAGTAATTTTGTAGATCTTTGTACCCTTTCATTCATCAAAAACTTGTGGTTCCTTGGAAATTTTCTAAGACTGAAAACTGAGTCAAATGGTAATCTGAAGAAACGGTCTCCCAAAGGGAACGGCAAATGTACACAAACATATTGTTCATCGAAAAGAAGCTGCTCTACTCTCTTAAGGGTTTTCCCTTGTAGGAAAAGAAATTTCTCAGTTCTTATCTGCTGGTTTAAATATCTTGGGTCTCTACTTGAACAAATGGTCTTGGGTTGTTCTTTCTGTTCTACCTTCCTTTCTTCTTCTCTTCTGTGTCTTGCACATGTAAACAACCTGATCTTCTCAGAGTTATTTCGGTATTCCCTTAAGGTGCCAGCATTGTCTCTAGGTGTGTCAACTGAAATGATTGAGTGCCTTCACCTCAGCTCTGTATAGTATTTATAGACTTTCTCTAAAGCTATAAGACATCTACTAATGTTTCCTCAACCATTTTATCCTTTCCTAATGAGTATGTGCTTTGGGTAAGACCAAAAATTTTAATATGATAATAATATCATGAACTTCTATCACATATTGATAAAAATGCGCTCAATATTCAGTGAAGATAAAACTTGGACAGTAAGCTCTGCATTTCAAAAACGTAGTTATCTTTATTTTATTTTTCTTTTATTTAATTTTACTTTTTCCCCCCTTATTTTTCTCTTCTTTGCAGTATTTTTTAAATGATACTGTTGTTGACTCTTATACTACCCTGTCCTCACATCCAATTTAAAATTGGGAAGTGCCCACGTATTTCTGGGCTCCTTATCCACTATAAGGTTGTCTTTGCCCCTTGAAGCACCTTTCATTTTGATAAGTAAGACTTTTTGCTCTGTTAGGATTAGCCAAATGAACAACAAAAAATAATATTCCAGGTAAATAAAAGACTGTACTTGGCAAATGAAAACTGAACAGGAGCAGCTGCAGTCCTGTACAGAGGGGCAGAGGAATCAGAAGCTCTTCTCCACCTCTTAGCAGAAAAGAAACCCTAAAGAGTCTGGAGAAATGAGGCCATAGCGCTCTGGCAGAGAACCCCTTCTACCGTAGTGGCAAGATTAAATAGCAGGTGGGGCTTGGATTATGCTACAAAATCACAGAAATACCTACATGTTGTTTCAGTCACACACATATCACACAATTTTGTTAAGCCCATTAAACAGAATTTTGTTTAAAATCAGAGAAAGTACACATTTAAGCACAATTCCAAACTCCGCATCAGAATGTTCTGAGCAGTATGTGGCCATACTGGCAGGACCATTTGTAATATAGAAACTACATTTACAATACTTCCACTAAAATAAATTAGTGTTCTTTTGGGAACAGTTATTCTCTCAGTAAAAATTGTCAGAAAATTCCTTTCTGGTGTTAACTGTCAAAATATGCTTTTAAAGTTATTGGAATTATGAAGCTAAGGCTTTTTTATTGTATGCTTTCCTGTTATATGAGTTTAGAGATCATTTACAGTCATTATTGTAGCTTAGATTTTTAAACTCATAATCCAGAGAGAATGCCAGTTTTTAGCTTAGCTTTTAGAGGGTGCTAATTGTTGCAGAATACTAAAAATCCATGTGAAAAAAAAAAAGGGAACACTAAAAAAATACTAACTTATCTAAATTTTGCCAGATTTTATCTTTCGGCTTGGTAGAAAGAACAATTCATTTTTTATCAAGCTGCTGAGGATCTTTAGTCTTTTGGTAGAGCAACATAGTTATGAGATTCATCAAGCTGTCGGATCTGTGAACCTTGGCTGCATTCAGTGGGTGTTTAATAATTCAAAAAGGAAGTTTCCTGTATCTTTGCAGCCAAAGATGAAGTGACTAGTTAGTCCCTACTATTAAAGATGTATTCAATATGTGAAAGACTGAAATATCCAGTATTTAAACACTCATTGGAGCAAAGCAACAAATATTTATACTTTCATTTATTTTATTTTATACATGTTTTACATTAGAAAAGGCTTTTATCATCCCTTTTAATACAATCAAATTCTGAAACTTTGTTGTAAACTCTAGTATGTATAGTAGATTGTTTTTGATTCCATATTAAAAAAAAAAGTGTAAAATTGGTTCCAAATGATAGGATTTTAGACAATTTTGTATGTGTATCAGATAATCTTGCCAGTACATTAAGCAGCACATTTCAGCTTCAGCTGCTTTTTGACAACAGAAATTGATAGTTGTTAGCACCTTCCTGTATTCTGCTATCAATTATGCAGACGTGTTTTCCCATAACAAAGCCAGTCATGGAGCATAATTTGTGAGGTACGAATAATTTCAGACAGACTCAGCAGCTGCTATAAATAAAGAACTTTTTTGACAGCACTGTGATCAGCAGTAGACAACAGCGTAAAGCAATGGAGTGCACTGCACTCTGTGCCTTAGATGAAGACACCGTGGTTGGGTCTGTGCTTTCAGGACCCAAAGTCGAATGTTCTTCTGCTCTGAGTGTCAGAAGTTTGGAAGAAGAAAGAAAATGTGGGTTAGCTATGAATTTCTGCAGAAACCCCCCATGATTTTCCAAGAGGGAAATTTTAAGGACAATAGCTGCTTAGTTACTTTCACAAATATGCAGTAGTATTCATAAAGGAATATAGGTGTCTGGGAGCTAAACCCTCTTAAACTAGAATAAAAATGGAATAGGTGAATATGCCACTTTTGGTGAAACACTTCTGTTATTGGAACTGCAAATGCTTTATAAATATGTGTCCCCTTTGGTATTCTTTCTTAAAACAGAATAAAAGTAGCATGACTGTTACACTTGAGAGAAGGCAGATGGGTTGTCTGTGTTAGGTTTGCTCAGCACTGGAGAAGGCAGTGACAAGGGACAGGACTGGATGAGTCACTCCAGTGACCTGCAGATCCCTCCCAGATGCCCTTTTTCCTAAGGGGACCTTTCTTCATGTGACTGGAAGCACATCTGCCATGGGATCAAAACAAGGACACTTTCATCATGAGGTGGCTTGGCCAAGGAGAGCTGGTGGTGTGCCAGTGGGTGTTTGTGTCACAGCTATGTTGGGATTAATACCTGTTTTATAACAAAACCTTGCAAGTCTGTAAGTGTCCTGTAACACGACAGAGAAATTTTAGGATCTGCCCTGTGTGGTTCATCCTGGCCACATTGTGCTTCCCTTTACCTCAGTTGGAGACCACACTGCAGCCCCAAATCGTCTTCTTCAAAAAATGGATTTTTTTCCAAGCATCAGAGGTACTGTGAATCCTTCAAAAGTCTTGGAACAGCTGTAGCACACTACTTAATTTCTTCTGTACTTTATTTCATCTTTGAGCATGAAGGTACTAAGGTGTACTCATTCTTTTGTTTTCCAGTGTAGTAGTAGTACTTTTTTTCCCCTCCAAATTCACAAAACCCGTACATATCTCTGGCTTCCATGAACTTAATTGTTCTCTTAATTAAAGATGAATGTATACCTTTATTTTTTGCAGTGTTCACTGTTCATTTGCTGTTATAGAAACAAAGACAAAGCTCATTAAATTTTACTAAGAGGTAAGATACCATAAAATTAGCAAACATGGTAATTTCCCATTTGTGTGCTCCTATCCCCTTGATAAATATGAAGTAGTTTAAACATCCATGAGAAAGTGTGGGAAAAAGCTGCTGCCATGAATAAACTGATGCACTTAAAGGTCACGTTCTAGTTTTCTACACAGTAGCATCTCTGTTACTACAGGTGTACATAAATATTTTTGTCATTCAGGAGTAATGGCATTAATTTTGTGGGGTAAGTCTAAGTGCATTTTTGGCCCTACATTTCTAAATATGCCTCCTAATTTTGAATTAGTTCTTTCTGGATAATTACTTGGCCAGTAATTTTTCACTTTTCCCTGAATAAATAGTGATAAACATACATGAAAATGATGTATTTTCTTGTCAAGTAATGCTCAGATTTGCCTTGTCAGACTTATTTTTCTGAAGTGTCATGGAGCAGAAGAACCCAGAAGCAGGGAGCTGGAGCTAAAAATGTTGGATCTTACAAATGCCTCTGCCAGCTCAGTCTTGACTTCTTTCCTTTATTTTTTTCAGGACCCCATATTTCTTTTGAAATAAAAAGATGCTTCATCAGAATAACTGTCTTACTATGACTGGCTGGGAAAGGAGAAGGTTAGGCTCCAGAAATACTTTTTTTCTGCACATCTTTTTAGATGTTGATTGAGTTTTGTATTTTTGCTGCAGTCCGTTTAAAAGAAATGAATATAAAATATGCTAAACCAGGATTAGTTAAAGAGAATGACTTAATAAGCAAACTGAAGAGATCATGGGTAAAGTCCAAGTAATGGTTTTTGCGGAATCTGGTAAAGTACTCTCATCTTTCTTCAGTTATGGAGAAATAGAAAGAAAATGTTTCATCTTTTATAAAAGTTTCACTGCACACTGCTCCCTCAGTTGTGGTTAAGCATGGCTAAATGTTTGACTCATGCCATTTAGTCTTCCTATAACATAGAGATCTTGATACCTAAGCAGTTTTTTAGCCCCAATATACTGTATTAAACAGACAAGTCACCATTTCCTCTGTGAACTAAATGTATAAAGGCGTGTTCAGCAGTGTCTGTGAAACACTTGAACATAGTGATGTTGAGAACCATTGGAAAGACCACAGGAAATGGTGGTTTTGGATGCATTGTATACTTTGAGGTTGTATAAAAAGTAAGACACTGACAACTAACTAAATATGGTTAAAATAACATGGTCTCATTCCTTTTGTCAAGATGATCTAACTGTGCACTTAGGGACAAATAAGTAGGGACACTGCCTATGAGTCTGAAATTATGGTTTCACAGTATCTTCTAAGCTCACATAACAGAAAAATATTATTGTAATGTTAAAAAATATAGAGGGTATATATGTATATATAATAATGCAAATTCAGAGACTAATAGGGCAATATTACCTAATGAATTCTAGCTTTGTGTTTAAAAATATCTGTAATACTCTCTTTCAAAACTTTTTGTCTTACTTTTTATCCCCATGTCATTTCTTATTTTATTTTGCATGTTGTGAAACTGTTTAGACAATCGTAATAACACTATAAACCATAGCTGTGTAGTTTTATTGATAATTGTTTGTGGAGGCAGCATCAGCCAATGAAAGAAAATTGTATTCTGTGTTTGTGTGCAAACACACACACAAGTTATATATATGCATTTATATAAAAAAATTTCTCACTCCATAAACCATCACATTCCCTTTGTGAAACATTTATTCCTCTCTGGAAGAACTATAGACTTTCCCAAGATCTTGAAATTCTGTTAATTGCTTTTCTCTGAGGTAGACTTTAATTTTTTATCATGCAAGCTAAACCTATTTTTCATAAAGTAACCTTAATCTGTAATTTCAGACTGAAATAATATTTTTTATCAGTGACCTTCCTAATCCTGAAAATAAATAATCACCGAACTTTGAGAGGATTGGATGGAAAGTAGAAATTTAGGCCTCCCCTCAACCTCAAAACTCAATTTTTATATTTGTGTGTATGTTTTAACATTGATTGTTAGTGATTTTGAAATGAAGATAATCTGTTAAGAGAACACTGTGGTGATGTTTCCCAGTTTGGCAAGGACTCACCAGAGCATATGGTTGGTTGTGATGGACAGGTTCACTGGTACTCGTCTGAAGCATAACAGGGACAACTTGGTTAAAGACAATACAGGAATATGAATGTTTATCCTGATGACTGCATTAGGATAAACACAGCTGGCTAAACTTTAAACTAACTAACCACAACGGCATGGAGCTCATGCCATAAATTAGCTCCCTTTCCTATAGGAAATGTGCTTGCATTGCTGTGGGTACCTGCCTTGGTTAACTTGAATGCTTGCTCTAGTTTGCCTTGCTGGAGAGTGGTTACTGAAAGCAGTAGCAAGAAGAGTTACATGGTTTTAAGCCAAATAGAAGTCCATTTTTGACTCAAACCTATTCCAACTTTTCATTAAGTTCCAATACTTTCCATTTCAGTGGCCATACGTGGTGACTGCTTGATAATCAGCCAAATGACCAAGATAGTTAATCCTACTGAACCAGTGATTTATATTTGTTGTTTTCTTTCTTTCTGCCGGTATCTTTTGCAGTGGAACAGACAACTGCATAAAGAACTTCAGCATCGTGATAATAAATTTTCTCTTACAAATTTCCTTTTGCATACTTTTAGGAGCACTCCTAATGCCTTCGGGAGTTCATAAAAGATTATAGTCTCCTTTAATTCAGCAAAATGAAGCAGTTTTTAGTAAACTCAAGAAAGAATCAGACAGTCCAGGTTCTGCTTGTAAAATATATGTAACTATCTAGCAGGTATATTTGTGTGTCTTCAGTAAGCAGCAGGAGCTATCAGTGGCATCCTTGTAAATCATTGGCTATATATTCTTCCTCATTCCTGTTAAACTCAGAAATTTAATAGAGTAGAGCATTTAACCTACACTAGACCTAAAAAGTGTTAGCTAAAAATGTCTATTTCACATTATGCCAAATGACTGAACTTCTGACATTTAATAATGAACATTTGAACATAGGTAATACCTTGCTCTAAAATCAATAGGTCATGTCATAGCTGCAGGCGGCAGACAGGGAGCTACCATGCTCTTAACTGCCCTCATTAAATGTTTTTGAATTTCACTTAAAATGGTTTATAATATATTGGTGTTAAGAGCTGGTTATGGATGACCTTGTAACAGTAGTTTTGTATTAAATGGACTTAAAGTCATCCATAGCAAAGCATGGATAAATCTGATTTACACTGATCACACAACCTTGTTCCATTATCAAAGATAAAGGAGGGTGGCAGGACAGGAAGTCAGTATTGATTTACCAAAATATAACAATAACAGTATAATAATTTCTTAAATATTTGTTGTGAATCATTCAATGTTTACATGCATTGCTGAGATTAAAAGCTTAAGAAAATGGCCATTTTTTAATAAAAAAACCTCCCAATTTTTTCAATACTGTTTTGAGTGTAGCCAAATATTTATTTCCTCCCATAGTTTTAAATATTAGAATTTAATAGCTTCTTCTATTTGATACACACCATTAGACTCTTTACCAGAAGTAATTTATCACTGTATATTTAAATAATGAGTCAGCAAGTCCCAGATGAGAAATGAACCTCTCTAATGTCACACATCGTATCCATTTTGGTTTATCTGAATTTCTATAAATCCAAATTTAGCATAATATGATTTAGATTCACACTTATGAAGACCAGGGGATGCCTATGAAAGTACATACATGTGTATTCATATTGAGAATACATATTTTAAGATACGTCCTCCAGTAATTTCATTATTCAATTACACTGTAGACACTGGTTTAGCTAGTTACCTAAATAATCTGTATCCTAGATGCCAGGTAGGATAATTTACATCTAAAATAGCACTTTCAATTAAATGATGCAGACAGTATTATGTTTTAAGTCATTTTTGCATTAGACGTTATTTCCTAAAATGTCACAATTTTTCTATTGTCTATTGCAGAAAATAAATCAACCATACTGCCTAGCTTTGCTTAGTTGGTATAGCCATAATTAAATCTGTGATTATTTTCCTGACTATAGAAAGTCTTTTCTTTGATTGCTTTGAAACATACTGAAATGAATATTTTATTTTCCTGCAAAAAAAAATTCATTTATTTTCAGAAACAGCAACAGTTTTCTCTTAAGCCTTTAAGAAACTGAGATCACTATGTCTAAGAAAAAAATTCACCCTTTGACTTGAGGAGTGAGAAAATAAATAGTGTTGTGAAAAGGTAAAAAGTCAACTGATGATCAAAATAGGCACATGTTCAAAATTAGTCAGTTTTAACCTGATTAGAAGAAAAGTAATATCTAGGAAGTAGGGGTAGAGAGTGGAAGGGATGAAAAGTGCTCAGTTCCTTAATTTGTTTCAAATGAGGGGGAAAACTGGGCTGTAACATTGCTGCAATCAGGAGGGACTTAGCCATAGATCATAGAAATGTGGTCATGATTTTTTTTTTTAAGTAGTGATTCTGAAACTGGAGGATTACAGAGTGGGGCTGTAAATGTTTTTGTCTCATATAATTCTGCAGGAATTAGATTTCATTACATTTTCCTCCTCTCTTGCTCATTTGCATGTACATTTGCACACACACGCACACACAAGGTATTGGGAACTAAAAAAGACAACGAGATTTGCCTTTGAATGCTCTGTGCCATTTCTGTACCTGATTCATTTGCTGAACTGCAGGATACTTACTGCCTGACTGCGCGAGCTTAAATTCTTCCTATCAGGCATTACATTTTTGCCAGTGGGTCTGCAGCATGGTAGTATAACACAGCAAAACATTATTCAACATTTTTGTAAGCTGTTTTGTATTTTAAAACTTTTATTATGGAAAAAAAGATCATTAAAAAATAAATAACTGCATTAAAGTAAGAAAAAAAACCCTGCAGTGATTTGGAATTCTAAAGCAGAGAATTAGTCTTCCAAACAGAATCCAGTTCACTGGGTACAAGGAGTTTATGGGCTCTGAATTTAGGTATTCATGATTTTCAACTGACTTAGCAGAGTTGTTTAGACAAGTCAGTTCTTCCTCTGAAAAGGCTTTGCTGCCCCACTGTGGAAAAAACTATTTATTCCATTTAAGCTACTGTTCTAAATAACACACAAGGGCAGTTCCAGTCTCTCCCTAGCATCCACCTGACCCGTCAGAAAGACAGCCAGAGAACTGTAAACTAGAAATACAGTTCTGGGAAAGTGAACAATCTAGTTTCAGTTTCAGCTTTGACCTTAGTTTTATAACCAAAGGGAGGAAAACCATGACAATAATATAAAAAAAGTTATTTTAATAGAACACTGATAGAAATTTGAGTTTAAGAATTCTTCCTATTTATAAGTGACAGGTCCAGAAAAACAGTTATATAAAAAGAAGAGATATCCAAAAGCACTCATTGCAAATATTAAGAAGAAACTCGAAATAAGTTTAAAAAAATAGAATGGAAATAAGTTTTCAGATATAACTTTTGAATTAATATTTCCATTTTTTCTAGATTGATTTCTGCTTTCAATAAGCCAAGACACTGCTTCAGCAATGTAAGATGTGTCTGAAGGGCAGAAATTCACCATTCTTTTTTTCCTTTTTTCTCTTGTTTTAATTTGTTTTGTTTCTTGTTTTATTTTCTTCATTTTCATTTTCAAAACACAAGTTCAATGATCAGAATTCTGGCCTGGTGTAATGCACGGGGTTTTATGGATTTTTAGTACAAAAAGCACTCAGACTCTGTAAAATATTTCATAATAACACCGTTTATTGGTGCTAACACTAGAATGGAATAGTGTAGGTATTCTTTTAGCCCTTGAGACAAACTCATGGATAAAACACACTGCACAGATCCCACCTTTAGCGCTCGTATAAGATTTTCCTAGCAGTGAGCAATTCTGTGCACCATATCTATTGCCAAGCAAATGTTGACATGAGAACATGCTGCTTCACATCAAGATAAAGATAAGCATATGCCAATGGCGCAACTGGCAGGTGCCAAGTGGGAGCTGCCTGCAGACTCCTCGGGTCAGAACGGCTGGTGGAGCTTGCGCCGCGGCCAGTGCTGTGTGCGGGATGGCACAGTCCTGAGTCATGCTCAGATCCTGATTTACAAATACTACCTACATCTTACATGGGACGTTGATGAAGCAACTTTACATGACAGGACTCTTAGGCAGTGCAGCAACTTCTGCCATGAATAACTAGACTTTAAACTTAGGAAAAAAGTTTGTTCTCAGTATCTTTTTCTTCTTACCCTTATCCCATCTTTCATTTCACATATTGCCATTTTTTTACTTTCTACAGATACCATTTTATTTTTTGTCCTCTAAGTTTCTTTTATAGTTATTTTTTAAATTGAACTTTTTGGCTAAGCTAAAGAGGAGAGGAGGAGAGCACTGCAGGCTATATGATGTTCTTCAGTGCATGGCATGGAAGTGGAAATAGATAAAGAGGAGCTTTCAGGCTTCAAGCAAGGATTAGCTCCATTAATCATAGGCTGAGCCAGAGTAAACAGGTAAAATTGAAGTTGAAGATGACATAGTCGAGTTGTATTAATTTGTAACACTTCTAAACTTTGATATCTACACTGTCCTAAGAGTTCTTAATAAAGGCATTAAATACATGAAAACGCAGAAGAAACCCAGAAAACCATGATATGCTTTTGGATTACAAAAAATGAAATTAATTTCTAGATTCCCAAACCTGGTAAATCTGAGTACATTGTAAACACCTCAGTACAGAAACAGGTAACCACATAATTAAGATAACTGGGATTACATACAGTTAAATGATATTGTAATCTATTTCTAAAATTAGAAATATCAGAACCAGATTTAACCACTTAAATAACAAAATCTCACAGCTAATGAAAGTGATGCTTGTAAAAATATCCATCTTACCTCATTTTTCTTTTTTCTTAAACTAGAATTTTCACAAAGCTCCTTCATGTCCATGTCTAAAAATAGAATATGTTTAACTATCCCTTACAGAAATGAACTTTGGAAATATTTGTTATACTGAAAATTTTTCACTGTATCACTAAATATAAAATCTACATGCTATCTAGTATAATGTTAAATGTTAATGTTAAGGATAGAGAAAAATTTCATGGGAAAACTTTTTTAAAATGCAGATTTTGGAAGAGAAATGTCGTGGTTTAGGGCTGGGCTGGCCACTAAATCCTGGACAGACATTCTCTGGTAAGGCCTCTCTTCTCCCCAGAAGGCAAGAGCAAAGAGAATAAGGGAGAGAGACTTTACAGGTTGGAAAATAAAACTAACAGATTTAATAAAACATTAATACTAATACTACAGAATAAGAATGTAAATAGGAAAATAATGAAATATATACAGTTATGTACATATATTTACAAAACCAATATAAAATCCTTCTCCCACCCTCCCCCCAATGACGAATACGTCACCAGAGGCTCTGCAGAGCCGGGCACTGGAAAAGTCCCAGACCGAACTCAGCAGCAGGTGGGAGCAGGATGCAGGACACACAAATCAGGATCAGAGGCAGATGAACCAGCAGGGTTCTGCTCAGACTTTGGCCATTGCAGGATAGAGACAGACGGAAGGGTCTGAGGTGGAAGGGCTCCAAGATGGAAGAAGGGGTCGAGACCTTCGTGATCCTTTGGCTTTATACCGAGTATGATGTATGTGGGATGGAATACCTCATTGATCAGTTCTGGGTCCACTTCCCTTCCTGCAGGCACAGACACGTCACTCATGGTGAGACACTTGGCCTTGAGCTTATCAGTTCACACTGTCTGGGAAAAACATGCTGCTAGTTTTCAGCAAGTTCAGCCACTTAGAAGAAACTGAGCTGAAAAGTAAAATCACTGAATAGAAAATCAGTTCTGTTGAGCTCAAACCAGGACAAAAAGTCACTGGGCCGTATTTTGGTAGTGGGTCCTGAGAGATGAATGTCTGCAGCCCTGGAGGGTGCTGGCATGTCTGAGCAGCCACGGTGGGAGGCGGGAGAGGCAGATGAACCAGCAGGGTTCTGCTCAGACTTTGGCCATTGCAGGATAGAGACAGACGGAAGGGTCTGAGGTGGAAGGGCTCCAAGATGGAAGAAGGGGTCGAGACCTTCGTGATCCTTTGGCTTTATACCGAGTATGATGTATGTGGGATGGAATACCTCATTGATCAGTTCTGGGTCCACTTCCCTTCCTGCAGGCACAGACACGTCACTCATGGTGAGACACTTGGCCTTGAGCTTATCAGTTCACACTGTCTGGGAAAAACATGCTGCTAGTTTTCAGCAAGTTCAGCCACTTAGAAGAAACTGAGCTGAAAAATAAAATCACTAAATAGAAAATTAGTTCTATTTAGCTCAAATCCAGGACAAGAAAATAAAAGCAAAGCTATGGGAAGTATTTGGAATGGTAGTTTGTATATCTCAGTATTCATTAAAAATCAAAAAGAAAATAAATGAAAGTGGTGTTAATTCAGCTTCCAAAGGGATTCAACTCATTTCTCTGTAGTTAAAAAAAAAAAAAAAGGAAAAATAACATTAATGTTTGTTTATTGTGAGCATGTGTGAGATAGTAGAATGCAGTAAGTGCATTTTTCACATACTACCCTCATGGTTAGATTTTTTTTTTTTTTTTGTGAAAGAGGTTTGTAACAGAAGGTATTTGTCAGTTAATCAGCTGGTGTTTTAATGAAATTTTCTGGTTCTGTATCTCATTACTAGTTCCTGCGATAATCCTAGTTGTAAGGTATAGAAAAACAGATTGTCCTATCTGCAAAGATATCATAAAAAATGAACATCATAAGATCATAAAAATAAAAGCGTGTGGTTGAGAAATTGTAACCTTGTAGTTAGAACATATGATATATATTTGTTTTGGGTTTTTTTAATTGTCTAATAACTCATTCCAGAAATAGTTGTTTACATGCTGTAATGTGAAAATACAAGGTGATTTCTGAACCTTTAAGAAGTATTTTAGTCAATCAGTTTGGAATTAACCTCCAGTATGAAAACAATGACAATGTTGTCTTTCACCAGTCTTTTCCAATGTACTGTAATCTTCTGTAATGAAAAATGCTGAAATTTCTTATAACTGATGAAAGGAATTATAGCAGTCTTGAATCTGTGTGTTTTCCTTATTACCAAATAAATAAGAGCCTTGTTAATGCTGAACTTCTGAGCATTCTCAAGTCTTAGAACCATAATCATTACACATTTAAGGTTAGAAGAGACTCCTGCTGGTCCTCTGCTCCTAAGTTCACTTAAAAATTAGATCAATTGCTGAGGACCTTGTCCAGGCAAGTTGTGAAAATCCCTAAGGATGGACTTTCACAGTCTCCCTAGGCATGCTGCTTCAGTGCTTAACCTCTCTCACTGTGAACTTCAGAACCATATGTCTAAGGAATTGCACTTGCCTACTTATATTTTCCTTGCCATAGCTTGTTCTTTCCCTCTTGTTCTTTCACTGTGAATCCAAGAAAAATTTGACTCTGTGGTCTCTCTCAACACCCTTAGGCAGTGGATGTCTGCTCTCAGATCACAAACAAGGGGGACCTTTAATATTCTTTCCTCCAGGCTGAAAAATCATAGCTTTCTTAGCAGCAAATCAGTGTCATATAATCTAGCCCCTTGACAATCTCACTGGCCTTAGCTGGACTTGTTCTGTTTGCCAATGTCTGCCCTGTACTGCAAAGTCCCAAACTGGACACAGTCCTCCAGGCAAGGTTCCACAGTTTCCAAAAAGAGGGGAAGAAGCAAGTCCCTGCTGCTTACTCTCTCTGATGTAGCCGAGGGTGTGGGTGGCTTTCATTGCTGTGAGAGCACAGCAATGACTTGTGGTCAGCTTGGTGTCCATCAGGGCCCTGAGTCCTTTCCTGCCAAGCTGCTTTCTTCTCAAGTTGGCTCTTGGCTGCTGCCACTGCTTGGGGTTTCCACTCACCTTACAGCCTTTTCAGTTTGGCTGGTAGGAAGCTATTGGAGACTGTCTGAAAAAACTTGCTAAGGTCATGGTAAATGAAATGAACTAAGCCAGTCATTTCAAGAGTGGTTGGTAACTCTTGATAAATCTCTGCTGGATATTCCTAATGAACCTCTTTGGTAGTTGACCAGTACTAAAGAAGCTTCCACACTGAGGTTACAGAGGAGATAAAATGCTCTTTTCATATGTACCGTCACATAACTTTCTGATGAAGTCTTGGTATATAGTAAACAAATACTCTTTCTAACTAGTGAAAAAGGATGACATTCTGTAAATAAACTGTTGTGAATTGCTGGAAGAATGAGCATCACAGGATTGAGATAGTTGTCTTTTCTGTGCTTCTAAGATGATGTTCTGCTACTCTCTTCTAGCAAGAGGTATTCCCTTGGTTTCCTTGCTTATGCACTTGTTCACTTTGCTGCACATAATTTATCTTATTCTACTGGGGTTTGATCTTAGCTTCAGGGCCTCCTCAGGTGCTTTGGGATCTGGAATTGCACACCAAGAGATTGTGTAGAAACACCTCCTTGTACGTTTTCTTGCTGTGTTTTGAACACTCCAGTAATCTAATTCACTTTCCTCTCTTGTGTTCTGTGTTACCTTTTTTAAATTTTCAAAAATACATGCCCAACATGTGGGGTTCTTTTTACTAGTTTAACTTTTGATAATTTTCAATTTCATATGACAGTACATAATAAAAAAGCTTCTCCTAAGTTACAGATGTCTTGTCTAAGCATATGAGAAAACAAAAAACACACAAACAAAACAAACAAACAAACCAAAACAGAAATATTGGTAGAAATAGCTAAGAAAACCTATTTGGGGGTGGATTGGACGGCTAACGGCAGTTGGAAATTATGAAAAAACAAAGAGTTGCCACAACAACAGCTCACATCCAGAATAAACCTTTTTGTGTTCCTTGGCTCATTTTCTTTGGGAAAGAAAAAACCAGAAACCTATCAGATAAATTAGTAGGGCATTTTTCACCCTGACCAACCCTCAACTGGACAGCTTAAGTATTTCTGTAAAAAATGTTATAAGATTTCATACCAGATGGTTTATTCAAACCTTCCAGCATGAACTTTAACATATTTCTGTATATTCTCCTGTGAACTTTTGCTAAGTTATCCAAGCAGATAATATGACATGGTAGAATATCTTGACTTGCTGTTTTGCAGAATGTTTTCATGTCCTTTCTTAGAATGAATCTAGAACTTTTAATTTATATAAACTATAAGGTGAATGTGACTTGCTATGGTCTTGCCCAAGAATGGGTGCTGGGTAGTAAATAACTCCACTGCATATCACAGCTGGCTTTCTCAGGTCCTGGTTAGGTTTTTTGAAGGAGCAGGGAAGCTTCTGTGACTGAATGACGCATAAAGTATTTAAGTCAAAAAAAAGTACAAGTTATCAAGCAAAAAGAACATGTCAGAATTAAATTCTTGAGTAATATGGTAGTTCAAGAAAAAGAGGATGTTTTTCTTCCACTCCCCATCGTTGGGTTGTTTTTGTCTTCAATTTTTCTTTTCATTAGCTGTAGTGTTGTTTTCACTCCTTCTTGCATGCAGATGTTCTTTGGCTTTGCAGTAATTATCAGTGTGTCAGTGGCTGCTGATGCATTTATTGCTTCCTTCTGCACAAATTTCCCTAAAGAATTTGCTATTTTGGGAAAACAGCTGTTTCTCTGTGCCTCTATTTGCACTTCATGTAATTGCAATGCATGGCCAGCCTCACACTAAAGTTTCCTTAGCAGAAGGAAGAGTTCTACAAAGTCTAGTTGTGCAACAGTTGTGCTCCATAGGGAGCAAGCATCGTGAATGTATACTCTGTCTCTAAATCAAGAGCTTTAAAATCACTGAGAAAGAGGTAAAGGTGGGTGCAGCTTCAAAGTTGTGGAGTGTAATTAATTTTGTTTTAAAAATAGCTGGTTTTCTGTGATGCTCTAAAGCAATTGGAAATCATTGAGCATTTCCCTCTGGTGTATGATTTGAGGGTGAAAATACTTTTCTGGAGAGCAATTGTAACCATTATGTGCATTATAGAGCAGTGCTATTAAAGATTAAAGCCAGAGATGTTCACACCTTGCCTTGTACCGCTGTATTTGAAAATAGGGTCCTGGCGAGGAAATTTTCTGATATTGTTTCCTTAATTCTCCTTTTGTCATTATCATACTTCTCTGAAAAAGACCCAAAACATTACATCAATGGTAGCTACAGCAAATATAACTAGTTGAAAATAAAGTACTTGTTTCTGCCGTCATGATGGGACCTGTGGATTTACGTCTGCTGACTCCTTTTGTTAAATATTTTATAAAGTTTTATTGGTTTTGATGGGTTTACTTAGAAAGGATAAAGCTTGATTAGTTTTCCTGGGAGTTATGAGTGCTCAGTCCCACTCAGGTTATAAGCAAAGGAATCTGATAGTTGCTGGATTTTCTTCTTAAGAAGCATCAAAGGACAAGGCTGTGATGCTCAAATGTGGGTGAAATATCAGTCTTTGTGGGCCCATATCACATTCAGAAAAATTTCTGAGTAAATATTAGAAAATACTACTTTTTTAATTTTTTTTTTTCCTCTAGGAACTTTTAACAAGAAGGAACTGGTTCCATATTCATCTATCCAGTACTACATCACAATCTAGTCCTATTTACTTAATTTTACCATGTGCTATACTCTACTCAGGCTACTACTATATAAACAACTTTTTCTATTTATATCTTAAGAACAATTGAACTCATATTTGAAGAGGTGTACAAGTAAATACTGTAACGGTGCAAAACCAGTGAGAAGGTCAATTAATGCAGATGCCAAGGATGCTATATTACGTCATACAAGCTCTCCCACTAAAATGTCTGTTTTCTGACTGCGCATTTCAAGATAGAAAACCTGGAATCCAAGCATATTCATACTTAGAGTGTAAAGAAATCTATGCTCATGAGAAGGCACTTGGTAGCAAGAAACATATAAGCATTGTCTGCAAGTTTGCAGATTATTTTTATATATGTTTACATATGTATACATACGTGATTTCTATATCAAGTTAGATTTTGAATTGTCTTTGACATAGAATGAGACATATAAAACATTATTTTCAATGAAACTATTGGTTTGGTTTTATTGTGGGTTTTTTTGATGATAGGAAAAAACCTAAATATCTACAGAGGAAATTGAATTTCCAACTACTTACACTTAGATAGCAAAATACTCCTCTCTCTTAAGTACATTATTGTCCTGGTTTTGCTGGGATTCAATTGTAGAACTCTCTTTTAATGTTTCAGCAAAGCTGGATTGCTTTGATGAACACAAGATAAGTTTATTTTGTTTGTTTTGTTGTTTTGTGTTTTTTTTTCATTTTTGCTGGCTGATATTTACATTTTTCAAGGTTTCACCTGCACTTGTGGTTCATTGTTTCTTTTGATTTATTTTTTTTCTTCTCTCTCCACAAGAGAAAGGAAGGGAAGTGAAAACCTGGGATTCTCTGGGCTAGGTGACCCAGGACAGATGATCCAGGTATAGTCCAAGCTGACCAATAAAGATGTATTAAATCCCATAAACATCACACTCACTATAAATTAATGAGCTTGCAGGGGATGACCCCTTCAACCCCTTCCTCCTTCTTCACCCCTTTGATCCCTTGCCTCCTCCTTCATGATGGCAGCCCATCTTGGTTCCTGAGGCTTACTCCTCCCTTGTCACGTTGCCATTGGTGTACAGCCAGTGGCTGCTTTTTGTGAGCTGAGTATAACTTTGATTGCTATATTATTGTTGTTCCTATTCTTGTTACAGTTAATTGGCATTGTTATTACATAAGTTTGAGTTGTTTTAGTTATTAAATAATCTTTATCTCAACTGACAAGTTCTTTACTTTTTATCTCCCGATCCTCCCCCCCATCCCGCCTGGGAGGGCAAGCAAAAAAACTGCATGAGTTTTAGCTGTTTGCTGGGTTAAACCATGACAATTATTCACAATAATTTTCTTCCTATCAGTCAAGCTTCAGAATAGTGAAAGTTGACTCCATGATGCTGTTTAGACTTTGCTTCTAGTTTGAGGAAGCTATGGTTATTGGTCTACAGTTTCTAACTCAGCAAAAGATTTCTTCAGTTTTGACATCACCATTTATAAGGTCATAGCTAATAGGAAATAACAGCAAAACTGACTTCAGCAAGGACACTCTAGCAAGATATTACAGATGCGGTCATGGCTGCCAGGGCTCTGGTTGCAGGCAATCGGGTGTCCTTGTCACTTTCTATGCTTGATGACCAGTGGTTTAGGTTGGACTATTCATCATTCCAGCAGCAGTAAATGTTACTGTGATATCACAGAAAGACAGCAAAACTTTCATTAAACAACACACAAGGTGAAGCAAAGAAGAAAGGAAAACCTTAAAATGAAGTCATTCAAGAGAGAGTTTTCCAGGCCAGACACTTAAATGTTTCTAAGTGTATCTCGTAGATGTATATGCAAATGTGTATGTTTATGTGCATATATATATACATATATATATGCAGCCAAAGAAGGCATGATTCGAGAAGAACTCTAGAGAGTCTGAGTAAAGTAGGTAGGACATTTGTTATTTTTCTTTTTTATTTTATAGCTCAGCAGCTATCACAGAATGAAAAAATAATTATTTACTGTGTGTAACAGGAAAGATTCTGTTCTGATTTAGGAATTTCCCCCTAAAGACACAGCTTTCCCAAAAGCCCTTATTTTTTAAAGAATAAATAATCTATAAAACCTTAGTTTTCAAAAGATGTGCAACCAGAGCTGCATTAAGGTCACGTTTGATAGTGTCCTGTCTATTGAAGAGAGAGATCAGATGCTTGTAGTGGCTTCTGTAGTGATAGCTGAAAGCAGGTCTTCCCCTTGCTCTCAAGGTCCTTCTAATAAGAAAACCTTTAAAAATTACATTCTTTTTAGTACTTTTAGCCCATTATTGTTACTTCTAGCAGTTGGTGCCAAGTGGATCAAAAACTACTAAAGCATTTGGGGAGTTTCTTATGAGATGAAAAGGTTAGGTGTGTGATAAATTAGGTTACAGTATCATGCACTCCTGCAAAATTTAGGTTAAATGGAAGACAAACTGTCAAATGTTCTCTTTTCTTGTCTAAGCCATATTGCTGCTGTTTAGATCTTGGTGTTTCAGAATAATCACTAGTGACTTGTTAGCAGAAAGCTGTCACAGTGACAATAAATCACATCAAAATGAATAAGAGTCCAAGTTAGGTTTCTTAATAGTAATAATGATGTACGAACAGCTTTGGCGTGAGTTATTGAAATACATGAGAACGCGTTCACTAAATAGTGGTATGGGCACTGACGGAATGTATCCTAAAATAGCTGACATTCAATTCTCTGTAAATACCACGCCTTGTAGATGGATGGCTGAAAGGAAAAGGAAAGAGGGAAAGGGTAAGAAAGGAGCATTTTCCCACTCTGTAATATATAACAATACAAACTTTATATTACAAATTAAACTTTGAATGTGACTAAATACTATACTATACATTAAGTATATTGTATTACATTAATACTATACGTTAAGTATAACTTCCAAAGGATTTTTGATGTTATACTGTTAAGCCTTTAATGTCATCTAAGCTCAGCAGCTGACAGGCACTGTTCTGAGAGAGCAATAATCAGCCCTCCTGTGTTACTCAGCAGGACCAGGTTGATCTTGATGAGACTTGGATTCATGGTCATATTATGTCAGTTTAGCCAGAGGGACAACCTGGAGTTTGACTGGTAGTTTCCTCAGTCACCCTTATGCTCCATGGGAGGACAAACAGTATCAGTTGTGATGAATCCTTAGGGTGATGGGGCCATATGATCCAACATTACAGCTCCTAGTGTAAACTCAGTACACCAGCATTTTTTTTTCCCAAAAAATAGATTATCAAGAAAGACAGAACATTGTCAATGTTCTACCATGTTTTGCATTAGTCTTATTGTCATAAAATATATTCTTACTCAGGTCGATGAAAACCTATTGAAACATCTCTGAGGAAAGAAAGTTGATCACTGAGAAAAAAAGATAAGTGATCGTTTTCTTCCCCCAAAAAATTTAAAAAATTATGGCAAATATTAAAGGATAATGCTGCTTCTACTCAACAGTCATTATCTTTGAAGTAATTTCTGATACTTCAGCACAGTTCAAAATTCTTCCTGTATTCCTCCAATTTAAAGGCAATGCTCTCAGCCTTATAATCAAAGCTTTCTTTTTTGTCCCAGACAAACACTTTGTGCAAGGTCTTCAGTCTGTTTCTTGCTCGTGTGTCAATTCTTACTCCTCTCATATGCAATTTAAAGCTTTCAGTCCTGTGAGGATGTTCCACACACAATAAGTGCTGCAGATCTAGCCTTCAGCAGGGACACTGCCACACTGCTCATTTTTCATTATTATTTCTGTTAACCAGACATCTGAATCAAAATTTTTGTACCCAAACAGACCTACAGAAATGAATGGGGCTACATATGTGGGAAAGCAGTATTTTATGAGCTCTGTGGCTACACAGAAGTCAGTAGAAATTTTGCCATTTGCTTTAATAAGGCTCTATTGTATTTTTTACCAGCCAGAATGTCCTAAGCACTGAAGGACCTTAGTCCTGAGGACAGTTGTTCCCAACTTCTTAAACTTAGTGCCTGACCATAGAGTGAAAACAAGTATTTTCTCATTTTATAAACTGAAAGCAGTAAATTTACCATCAAATCTTGTACTGAGAATGAATCTAAGCCTTACATATTGTTATAGTGATGCCTGATTCACCACAGATTTAAATATACTTCTTAAATAGCTTTATTATCAATAATAGAAAGAATACCAAACAGTTATTTAATTTTATCCTGCATTCAACTATTCATCAAGGGCAGTCTCTGAATAAAACTGAGTTTTTGAAATGATGACATGGTGACTTGTGAGATGTCTGTCAGTATATAATGCACACCCCAAATAAGAATACTGTTATTTTTAATGTAATCATAATCTCAAATAACCCTTCATTTCCTCACACTGATTAAAAATCTATGAAGTCTGATTAGATGTTAACTGTTATCTAAGTCTTAAATAGATTTTTATCCCCATAATTCTTCCATGCTTTTCAGGTCAGTGAATACCTCAGATTTGTCAAAGTATCCCTGAGCCATTTTAGCCTCCATTTTTCACTCCAGTTTTTTCCTCATTTAAATTGTCTCCATCAGTGTCCATGACTGCTAGATTTTTTTAAAAAAGATATAGCTGGCATCATTAAGCGAAGATGTAATAAATTGACCTACATTAAGTGTAGAAGTGGAGAAAGGCAAAATCTGAAAAATAGCAAGTACCATTAATATCTAAGTCTGAAGTTCTCAAAAAAAAAAGTTGTAGATGGTTTTAGACTAATAAAAAGATAGCTATAACAACAACAAAAAAATCTTTAATTTAGATTTTGGAATCCTGAAAGTATTAAGTTATTGCACTAATATGATAGATTCATTTAAGTAGGAAAAGAAGTCATAAAACCACTTCATCAGATGAAAGGTAACCAGGGTGTCTGTGGAGGACGAAGTTAGGGAGCAGTAACGTCTGGTGATTTAAAGTATCTTGTGGGACCAGCTATGGGCTGTGAGCAGTGATGAATAAGGGAACAACAGCTAATGGGTACAGCGCCTTTAATGAGAAGAAACCTCTGCCTTAAATCTGTGAGTGGGTGTCCAGGAGCAAATGAAATGCTCCTCATTCCTCACGTTTTTGAATTGAGCCACAGTGGGACAGTGCAGAAACCTGGCCAGGACACCTAACCAACTGCTGCAGTCCCAGCAGAGGATAAAATCCACACAAAGGGGTGTCAAAGCACAGGGATTGAAAACTGGAGTAGATGGGAAAGACAGAAGTTGACAACCATCAGAAGCTTGTATTCTGGGAGTCTTCAGGCTCTAACTGAAAACATTTACTTGCTCTCGACAGGCATCTTGGAAAGGGTATGAAGCAATCAGGTTGCAGCTTAAACCTTAAGATGAGGTCTAGATGAGTCATGATCTTTGTGGTTTATGTATAATAGGCCCTCAACCTTTCTGGAGATTGTTAGCGTGGAAATACGAAAATCACAGCCTGATGTAGAGGTAAACATTAAACAGTGGGAAAGAAGGTTTCACTTTCTTCTTCATTCATCCAGACCATGACACACCTAAGCTAACCTAACGGAAAAGCAAATTCTTCAATAAAAATGACAAATGAAAAGAATGAGAACCTCATTTTGTCTTTTCATAGCTGTTAAAATAGCCTCACACAGACTTTCTGACAGCAGCTCAGACATCATACCCACACCAGTGAGACAGTCAAGATTAAAATTAAATACAAATGAGAACAAGAAACAGCATTGCACGGCTGTTCAACATGACAGCAGCACAGTGTTTGAAGAAAAAAGAGGCTTGAGTGGTCCAGTGAATAACACTATCTGCTGGCAGTCAGCTGCACTATGCAGTGTAGTCTGAGCTTTTGATAATGAGTTTCCTTGGTGATTCATTGGCAGGTGATCCATGGAGGGATATGTGGAAGAACAGCATACAAGGTCCTGGAACCAGGTGGTATCCTCCAGTGATAAACACTGCTTCAGGACTGTAATAATGGTATAGAAAACTGACAAACGTAAAAGCCTTTCACAGCTCTAAAAGCATTGAAATATGCCAATTTTAGGAACAAGAGTTCTGAGCTTTCTAGCCATATGGAGCATCAATATGTTTTCCATCATCTGTTTCTCAGTTTAAAGAGAAATAGTGAATTTATAAGGCACAGTAATTCAGCAAAGTTTGCATGGCCTGTGTGCAAATGAACAGAGAGATGTTCTGGAATAGTTAGCGCACTCACAACAGGAAATCTTAATGGGCTTCATGCTTTATATTGAAAAGAATAAAATAAAAGGTAGATAATTTTGAAATTTTCAGTTGTTATGTTCTGGTCATACATTGTGTGATGGTGCTCACCAGCTCTAGTAAAGCTTTTAAGTGAAATCCAGTAATGTTTGTTTCCAATGGAAATTAAGTATCTGGTATTATTACACTACATATGTTTAATTAGATGCACACATGCACTGTGTAGGGCCTTTGACTTGATCATATTTGAAAAAAATGTAATTTTGTTCAGATTTGGCAGAGGTTGGATTCCACAAAGCTATTGCATATCCACCTGCTTCACGAAAATTCATGACTGTGGTGGGGTAAAGTAGCTTGGTAGTAGCCGTTCAGAGGGAAAACTACAAGAAAGAGGATCGATATCACCTAGAGGCATCCAGATAAATTTGTTAATATTTTGCTAAGTATCTAGAGCTGTATTTGTGGTTAATACACATTTCCAGTTGAACATAGCTGAGTGCCTTTAACTAAGAACTTTTACATAGCTGAGTCAATAGTTGGTATAGAGTCCTTGACCCCAATTGCTTTATAACAGACATAGAAGAATTAACAACATATAAATCACCCAAGTAGTCAGTGAAAGAATAGTCAGTACTTGGTCTCTGTTAGAAAATTCCAAGCATTTCACTAAAGATTTCAGATGAATTAAGGCTTTTGAGATTTTCTTTCCTTTTAACTTTTTAGTTTAATGTTGGTGGTAGAAAATAGCAAGGTGATGTTTTTCAATATTCTTTCTCGTTTTAAGGTAATAATAACCCAATATTATCTATACAAAGGGGATAAATGCAGAGAAAATAAAGTAGCTATCCATTTTTTTAATGGGTAACTGTATTCCCTTTATATATAACATTTTATATTTGGTTCTTCACAGAGAGTCTCTTGTAGAAAACAGTAGGCTTATCAGTAGTTGTCTTGTTACCCATGTTTATGGCTGAGAAAAATCCT
>NW_010172512.1:35927-69985 GCF_000695765.1 Mesitornis unicolor
CCACAGTTTTAATGGGTTTTTTGGGTTTTTTTTTTTTTTTTGAGTCTTTGCTTTACCCAGCTGAGGTTGGCTTTACTGTATCCATAAAAGATATCAAAGTTTATTATTATTTTTTTTCATTGAATCAGTCCTCTGTTCTGCTTCATAACATAGCCACGGCAGCCACTGTTGCTGCACAGCAGATGGGAAGCAGTAAGTGCCCAACACGCCAGGCTGCTTTAGAGCTGAAGAGTTGAGGAGGAAGAAAAGCTGGGAAGAGACCCAGGACAGGAAGACAGAGAATCAAAAGGTGTTTACACCAGTAGAACTTTAGGAATAAAAAGGCTATGCTCCGTGCCTTTATGGTATGCCAAATTTGTGTAGGGGTGGCAGCTATGATTATAGTGGAGACAGCAACCCAGGCTGATGAATTAAGGGATTAATTTTACTCCAGGCTGATGAATTAAGGGATTAATTTTACTCTACATTAGATTATAAGTATAAAGTCTCCTTCCATCTAGGTGATGTCAGTAGTGTATAGAATATTTTATTAGGCAAGAGCTGTATAAAATATGACTGAAGAGAACCCTTTGAAATCTTACTGCAGTACACAGCTAGAATTATCACAAATGATGCCGTGGTCTTGCCTTGTCAGCAAAGATGGAGTGAGTCATGAAAACTAGGACTACTCCCTTTAGGTGTATTTTCACCTATTACTTTTGGGTCTGGGAAAGTCATACAAAGGAATTTGAACAGCAGCTGTCTGTATTTTAAGAAAGTGTCTTACATCCTAAACTGCCATCAGATCTTAACTTTTTAAATAAGCACTGTGGGAGTAATTGAGATTGGCATGCTCATTTGTGAGAAGAAGCCCAGGGGATCCTGGCATTTACACTTAAATTGAACATCCCATGTGTTGCATGTACCACGCGGCTGTGTTTGCCTACACCAGACCATGCGTTACCTTGCACTTCTAAGCTCTAAAGGATTCTGTGAATTACTGAGCACTCAAGAGTTCAATAATAGGTACTTAATGTAGTCAACACTCAGCATAACTCAAACACTAGAAAATCATGGCTGTTTGTGGTCACGTACTTAGCAAAGTTATTACAGGCTTTGATGTTGTTTTAATATAAAGTTCCAAAGCAAAGTGCCTAAGCTTTGCAGTTAACTTGAAAGGTTTGGGTGCACTTGTTACTGCATGGAGCTTCAAAATCAAAATGAGCAGCAGCGGTGTCCCACAGAGTGGGTCTTGTTCCCCTCCATGGTGAGGACTATTGAGCAGACGCAGATGCCTTGGGAAACACACCTTGACTTCCAACCTGGGCTGTCCCCTCACTTTTCTCAAAACAGCACTTTGTTTTTTAAGCTGGATCAGTTCACAGCTTGGCTGACCAGCCCCCAACCATAAATGAGAGAAATGTAGTGGTGGGCAGACACAGGTGGGTGGGCAAGAGGTGGGAGATGTCATTTAGATGACATCTATGGAAGCACAGCCCATCACCTGGCTATGTTGTCCTCATGAATGCAGAGAAAAGGACAGGAATATTCATATCTAACTTATGTGTAAGGTGCCTGTTTAGAGAAAAAGACACAGCAAAAGGCAACTGGTGACAAAGTGCCAATCACTGTAAGCACCTCAGCACCTTGTCAGCTCGGGAGTGCAGTCTGAGCAGCACAAACGCAGCTATGGGTGCTCTGGGAGCAGCGAGTGCTGATCTGTCTGCACATCTGTACAGAAATGTCATACATGTGTTTGCTTTGTAGACCTCTTATTCATGGCTACAAACTATGTAGTTAATGAAATATATTGGAAACCAGTGCATCCCCAAGTCCATCATTTTGTCCCCTTGCTGATCTCTCACACTCTCAGGAAGTACCATTTTACTTTTCTGTCATCAATTTCTGTATATATGCATATATATTCATATGTATATCACATCAACTGCCTTACATTACACTGCTTGCCAGATGGCAGAACATGACATAAGAAAGACTTGGTGAAAAATCATACAAAGAGGAGTCAATGTTTTAAGCTAAGGATTTAATAGTCCTTTGATGATGATGAAAGTTATTATTCAAAGGAGAAAGTGTTACAGAGTGAAGTTTGCGGAAATTAAAACACTAGGTGGTACAGCGATCTGATTTAATTTATAATCTCTTCGTCATGGTGAACATTATATTTTAAATTCAGTAGCAGTTATCTAATGTGCTATGATGTTGGCTAATGATTTCTCAGATATGCCACATTCACCAAAGCTTTTGTCTTTACATCTGCTCTATAGATGAATTTGCATTTTAATTAAAATGTTTAAATGAATTATACTAAAGCCTGGAAAAGGGAACATAATTTTCACATCCTCTCTGGATTTAATCCATTATATAGCATTAAAGATATATATTCAATTTGTGTTTATTGTTTTCCAGCTTATTTAATAGTTGCTCTATTTTAATTAAGAACTTTAAATTTATTTACTTTAATACATTATAAGCTACATTGTTATAGCATAGCTACTACACTGTGAAATGTATTACTTCAGTGAATCTTTACCATTTTGCTATCTTACAGTGTCACCAAAAATATTAAAACTAAAACTTTGGTTAAGTGTAAGGGTCATAAATTACACTAAGTTTCATAAAAGTCAGTAACTGATAAATAAAATACATTGCATCTATCACTTCAAGAGTTTTTGTTCCATCTCTTTCTTACATTTTTATCTGTATAACAAAGCCATATAGTCATGGCAAACATTGATTAGGTAACAGAATAGAATCATAGAAGCATTTGGTTAGAACAGACCTTCAAGATCATCAAGTCCAACCATAACCTGTCCACTACTAAACAGTGTCTCTAAGCACCTCATCTACCCTTTTTTTTAAATACCTCCAGGGATGGTGACTTCACCACTTCCCTGAGCAGCCTGTTCCAATGCCTGATAACCCTTTCAGTGGAGAAATTTTTCCTAATATCTAATCTAAACCTCCTCTGGTGCAACCTGAGACCATTTCCTCTTGTCCTATCACTTGTTACTTGGGAAAAGAGACCAACCCCCACCTCACTACAATCTCCTTTCAGGTAGTTGTAAGGATGATAAAGTCTCCCCTCAGTTTCCTCTTCTCCAGGTTAAACAACCCCACTTCTCTCAGCTGCTCCTCATATGGCTTTGTGCTCCAGACCCCTCACCAGCTTCATTGCCCTTCTTTGGAATAGCAGAGAAAGACAGTCAACTATCATTTAGACTTAAATATATAATGAACATACATTTTCAGTGTTTCTGGATAGCTGTAAAGAAGTACTCTTAAGACTGCCACTTTCAGTTTCTCTCATTCAGGAAAGCCTTAACTAGGGTTTCCAGAAATTTTGCTAGAGGTCCAGAAAGATGGCCACATCATGCTCACTCTCTTACTGTTTACATCTTAAAAACTTTAATTCTACACAACTTATTTGAAGGACCTCCCCCCTACCCCCAGCAGTGTGACAGAAGTCACCTATTTTCCAGTGAAGAATTCTGTCTGCAAAGATAGGTGATAAAACTCTCTCTCTTCTTAATCATTCAAATAACAAAGGAAACCAGTAGCATTTACAGCAACTCATCTGTGAAATTCTTCATTTGTATTCCCTCTAGGAAACAGGCTTTCCTTCACAGCTGGTGCTCCTTAGACATGTGCCTTAGCTTCTCTTCCCAGAGCAGATGGTAGTGTTTCTTATCTTGATCCAGACTGAAGTCTGTTTACCACGTGGCGATGGACTTACCGACTTGTTTCAGTATGCACATTTTTTCCATCTCTTTGTTTATAAAAATACAAACCTTCCTCCCTTTGTTTCTCTAACCTTCCAGTGAGTCACTGCTTAACTTTACAAAAGACACATTCTGTCATGCAAAGTGAATTTCTTTTGTCTCATACACAATACTTGATTCAAGAAAAACGCATAAATAGAATTCAGAATTATCCTGCAGACCTATAGCGTGCTACCTGATAACTAATATCCTATATTGCCTGTGCAACCAAACAGAAAGTTAGTGTCAATAAAAATGCACTGCTAACAGGAAGTTTTTAGGTGATCTATAAAATACGTTTTCGAAATTGAATTTTGAAATCTTCTCAGAGTAGGTATGATCCCATATCATTTTATATGCCCTTTGAATGCATAGTTATTATGAATTGATTAAAACATTTTCTTCAAAAATACCTAGTATCCTGAAAGATCCGATGCATTGGGCAATATTTGTTCTTAATTAAGTCCTTCTATAGCTTCATTAAGCATTCCATTTAAAACTACACAGCATGTATTTTTGTAATAAAAACGTATTTCAAATGCATAAATACCCTTGGAAGTAATGAAACATATTTTTTGTGCTGGGAATCCCTTACACCATGATATAATGTCTGTGAAAGAAGGGTGAGAAAGCTAAATTTGCTTTGTATTGAGATACATTTGCTTTATGTTTTTGGGAAACCATGGGTCAGACCTCCCATCATGTGTGTGCTATGAGCTAGCCTGAACCAGTTCATGAAGTTGTGGGTTTCATGCTGGTGCGTCAACTGCTGCTTTCACAGTCTAAACGTCAAATGGATGTCTTCAAGTCTGGGTTGCTCCATGATCTTGACTGTTATTCTGATATTCAGTGCCTGCCTTTTCTGTTTCTCTGCCTGCAGAGAGATAGATAGGTTGAAAGCATAACTTAAGAATTAAAAATTATTTTATCTGCCTATCTCTACTGTTTCACTCCCTGGTAATTTCCTCAAGGGTAATTTCATCAGCAGTCAGGGTGCTAGAGATAAGGCCTTTGGGCAACTGGATTGCAATGACTTACTTGCTCTCTCGGTTTAAGGTGATATTTGGATTTGTACAAATCTGCCTGCATGCATGGTGAAGTATACTGAGAAGATTCGGGTATCTCAGCAGCAACAAGTTTAACTGTAAATAAAGACTGCTTTTAGAATAGGTTAAAGTTATAAACCATTTTGACAGAGAATATGCAAATTGTCATTAGACCAGATAGTATTCAACTGGAAGAGGTCTGTGGAAAAAGAAAATATGAATTTTCTTTTCTCTTCCTTCTCCCATTGATCTTTCGATTATCATCGGAAGGGAATATTTGAAAGCAAGCAAGGAAAGTTGCATGTTTTAGCTTTTCTTCTATAAAGTTAGTTTAAGGCTTCAGGTTACAACAAATTATTAATAATGTTAATATAGAAAACAATGGATATTAATCAACTGACATTTTTTACAATTTTAGGATAAAAACAGCTCTTACACCTTTAGCAATATTTACAATGTTCTTTTTCTCTATGCTATTAGCAAGTATAGGTTCTCATGGCATTACAAAGTGGCAGATCAGCGAATCCATAATTTTTGTCTTTCCTGAGAAAGATTTTAAATGTTGCTTGAATATCTTTTACTGCAGGAAGACATACTAAGAAAGAAATATGTGGCAAAAATTAAAAAAGAGGACAAAAATTACAACAGACACACAATCTTGGTGTATACAAATGAAGAGGATATTACAAAAATAACAAAATAGGCCCAGAAGAAGTTGTCTTATTGTCCATATTATTAATTAACTCAATTTCTAACTCTATTCTACTTTATAATAGTATTAGAAAGATTGTAATACTGTTGTATAATAATATATATAATACCCATATATTATAGTATTGAGTATTTTTTATATAATCAGAAAATATGTTGCTGATAGTGTCAAAGCAGAAACTGTTTCAAACACCTTGTTGCTGAACGTAAAAAAACTTTTTCATTTAGGTCTGCTGTTCTAGCAAAGTGCTTAAGAGGGCAGCAAAGAAGCTCCTATAAGTAAAAATGCTTTTATTAGGAAAGAAATATAAATTAATAACCATTTTTAGTGGAAAGATTGAAATTATAAAGTGACTGAGAAATAATGATTGTGAACGTAATAGAACATTCCAGAAAATGTTTTTCTACAGCCAGACTTATCTTCCTGCTGCATATTTATATTACCACTAATAGGAGTACTGGAATACAGTCAAATAATACTGTTTACCTTATAGTCATGCTCAAGGAAAAATAATATGACTTGCAGAGTCACTGAAAGATTGTTGAATAAAATGTGTATTAATACTGTTAAGAGAGACTCAAGTCCCAAGTCCTCAAGCCCAGGAAGTCTGTTGGACTCTTTTGGACACTGTGCTCTTTGTGCCTCTTGCTGTCCTAAATTGGGGTCTGATTCAGCAGGCAGGTGAGGAGTGCTATGCCAAATTCCCGTCCTTAGCCCAGCAATTAGGGTCCTATGGAAAAGGAGCTATGAGCTGCTAGCTGGAAGGGGTCTTCAGTGCCATCTCTTTCTGGATTGCTGTTTGATTCACTCAGTTATTGTGCAAAACAAACCTGCTTCCCTTTCTTCTCCCTTTTTCTTGTTTTTGGAAAGTCAAGTGAAAGTGGAGTGAAAGTACTTTTCTGGATACTGTCCCCAGCTACAAGCAGATCAGGACTTCCCCACACCCCTCTGAACTGCAGCAGAGCCTGCTGGGTCCCCTACAGTCCCAAATGAGGAATACTATGAGTTTAATGTGTCTTCTTATTTGGGGAATCAAATTGGTTTCTGGAAACATAAGCTTCTCCTGGCTCAACTAGGATTTTGATACTTTGAGTTCAGCCTGAACAACATGCTGTAAGTCACGGAAATATTTGTGGCTAAGCAGGATTTGAGCATCTGTGTCTCTCCAGAGGGAGAGGGATAGAGCTTAAATAATTAGCCCACATTCTTCATTGTGTAAATTATCTGTAGGAGAGGGGTTTTTTTTGCCTGGTATCCATACCATGACCAGAATGTAAATGAAGGAAACTTCATGATTACCCAGACTGACATGTTAGTATATTTTAAAACAAGATAACTCTAAGATGTTGTTTTACTATTAAGAAAGAGCCTTTAGAGTCGCTAATCCTAAAAAATGCTGCACCATAGGAGAGCAACCTGTCAGACCTGAGTATGCTCAATGAAGTGCTCCCTCTGCTTCCAATCTCCTTCTGTGCCAACCGTAACAACACACCCTTGTTTCAGCTTCTTACCACAGTAGCTCAAAAAGTCTTGCTGTATCTTTCTTACACCATTGAATGTATTCCTAAACTCACCAAGCAGATTCAGTGTACCATCATTAATTAGACTGAGACACACCTGGGCCAAATTAACACTTTAAAGATTTTTTTTTTTATTTTTAAGCTATTTGCAACTTTAGGCAACACTTAAATGTATTTGGTGACAATTTTATCTCTGCTTTTCCTTCTGATGCTGCCCTTACACCATGAACTGTCTGCTGCTCTATCTTTAGAACAGCTGTGCAGTAAAGGTGACCTTGCTTTTCGCTGCACCTTCTGGAAACTTTTGTTCATATAACAGAAAAGAGAGTTAAAAAATAGAAATATTCTAAAGGAAGAGACTCTGATCAAAGAATAGAATAGAATAGAATAGAATAATAGAATTTGGTTCACTATTCTGTTCTTCAATCATAAATTCAGGTTTTTCTTGTACAAAGTAAAAAAGTCTGAGGATTCTAAAATTTGAACTTGTAGGTAGAGAACAAAAGATGTTTAATGTTGCAAAGGAACGAGAATCAACTTTTCTGGGATATGTTTTGCATGTCCTGAAAAGATGCTGTGAAGTGTCACACCTGTTATACAAATACACCGCATGGTAAATAATTGCTTCTGGTCACATTGACTGAAAAATCCTCTGTGTTTGTTGTTGGTTTAGGTCTTTTTTTAAACTTTTTTTTTGTTTCTTTTTTAAATAATATCAAACCCCAAAGTTTTCTATAACGGCAAAGTTATTATGAAAATGATAAATGAGTCTATATAGGTTGCATTAAATTCAGGAATAAAATGATTGGGTTTTTTTTCAGTTAAATTACCAAGCAAAAGAAACTATCTGACATTAGTTTGAATCCATTTTTTTATGTTCCTGCTTTAATAGTACTGTTTGTCATGTGAAAATGTATTGTTATATTCCTAAATAACTCATTTTAAAATGTGCTATAATAGTCCTAAATAAGTAATATGCTGAGGGAACAGCATTTGAGCATTCAGTAAATGTAATTAAATGGCACTCTACTCCCTGCATTGTTCCAGACAGAACATATCATAGAATCATAGAATGTATTGTTGAGGGATATAAAGTTGTTTCTTTGGGCCAGACCATGGCAAGATGCTAAAGGACCGTGTCAGTGGTAAGGTGGAAACAGCTGGAGCTAGGCAGCTAGAGCCGCAATATATGCTCTTACCTAAACCTATGTGAGAATAGTATTCATATGTATGACACCTTGCTGAAGGAGATGTTCACAGAAACACCACCTACTCCACACACCTGCTTGCAGGCAGTTTGACAGCTTTGAGCACTACTTCCAGTCAGGGGGGCTTTGTACCATGGAATCAGTGCCTTATAGGAGACCTTGAGTCCGTTCCAAAGCTTATCCCACTGCACAGAAGCAGATGAGAAGCAGAGAGAAAAGCAGGAAGCACCACAGTGTGCTCTTGTAGGTGTGGGCCTGGGTCTGTGTTGGAGGTAGCATGAAGGAGGATGGTAGCTCAGGGCATCCTTGACCCGTGTAAGCTCTTAAAAGCTGCTCTCAAATAGCAGTGTGTAACAACAGCCCTCTGCTGTTGTGAAGCCTCAGAACTCATCACAGGACTTACTTTACAGAGTTAATGAAGCCATGGTTGGCTGGAAGTACAAGGACCCAGTTTACATTCTTTTGAGCTCACACTGGTGGGATCCTGGGTCCTGGCCACGGCTCTGAGGTCTCCTGTCTGACTCTGCTGTAATTCCCACATGGGTTCCAGCAGGTTACTGAAGGTATTGGTTTGAAGGGGTATTATTTTTCATCGCAGTGTTGGATCTAGTAACAAAATCAGTTTGGTAAACAGAATAAATTATATCACATAATATTTCTTGATCTAGATGACCTTCAGGTAGATAATACCTATTGTTTAATACTCCAATATCTGAATAGTAAATATCTTTCATAATACTGTTTATCTTGCAAAACCACCAGAGTATAATACACTTGCTATAAAATACTGTTTTTCTAGTACCAATACTATTATTTTTGTTCTTCTAAATGCTATTTAAAAGCTCAATTTGTTGGATTAGGTTTTTCTCTAAAATGGCATATAGCCAAAATTGTTTTATTGTGACGAGGGTTAAACATGTTTTTTTTCCAAAAAACCTGAAACCATAGTCTTGCCCACATAGCCAATCTTGTTTGTTCATTACAATCTGAAGGGTATAGATATCCTACAGTTATGAACCTAGGAAAATATTAGTCAAATAAATAAAAAGTAGGCTATTGTTCAGATACCAGGTGTGTTACTAAAAGGTAATTATGTTGACTGAAAATAAGTAAAAGCTCCTTCCAGAGACGTGTACATTTTTTCTGTCACTCTCAGTGACAAATGCCTTTTAATACCGTGGAAAATTACTAGGCAGGTCTGAAATAACTAAGCAATTACTGAAGGCTTTGTTTAAAATTCCTCAAGAGGATGTCACAGAGAAAATGATTACCATTATTTCAACAATGAATATAGTACAGTGGTTTCACATGAAAAATAAGCTCACATTTAACTATCAATTAGCAGCTTTTGATACTCTGAAATTGTTTCAGCATTAATATATTGATTCATGTACCTGTCTAAATAGACCTGAAGAAAAAAGTGAAGAAGCGGAAGTTCTAAACTAGTGCAAGTTAAATGAGAGTATTGCACGGGATTCTTGTTTAACACTCGACCAACTGGTTTCCTTATCTATATCACCTGAAAATCTGGCTTATGAACAGGTGCTTTTTCCTCCTGCATGTGAGCTACCAGAAATATTGCCATTCAAATAAATAATTTAGGAATTAAAGAAGGAAGTGGTACTCTATGTATTTCTCTCTCTCTCGTTTTTTTTTGGTTAGAAGTCAGAATTTGTGTTCAAAAGTGGCTTTAAAAAAAGGGGCAGGGAGTCTTTATTTTTGCCTTTTGTACCAAATGCATTTTGTACTGAATGCCATCATGTACAACTGAAGGTCTTTGCCCAGTGCTGAAAATGTCACTTTCAGATTCAGGGAGCTAAACCTCCCGTCCTCTCTCCTGCTTCTGTAGCATCAGTGTAAGGATTCAGTGCTGGAGCATAACAGAAAGGGTTAAAAGCTCCTGCAAAGTGCACACACTTACAGCTTGCCAAAAGAATTTCAACCACAAAATAAATCATCTATGAAACAGAGGTAGCCGAGGATAGGTATGGTTTCTGGGCCACTTTGCACACCTTCTAATTCATGGTTCTGGGCACTGGCATTGGTGTCAGTAGCACACCACTGCGCAGGACAAGGTAAAATGTTTCTCCTTTCTTTTGGGTGAAATTGCCTGGTGGACAGCCTCAGGAAGCCGCCTGCAATTTTAGCTGGGAGAAGGAAGACTGCCAAAACTCCCAGCTAAATAAAAACCCCAGTGTTTCTCTGATTAAGCAATGCCCTACGCTCACTAAGGTAGGAACTGCACGTTATGATGATAGTTCCTCTCAAAATAATGCCCATCAGACCTAAACTTCTAAAGAAATGATTCCCAGTTTCAGCTACCACCTGTGTAACCAATTTGCTTGAACACCCTGCTGTGATTCTATACACAATAGCTGTGTGCTCCCAGCTATTCAATAGCAGCCTTAGTTGCTAAAAGCAGTGACTATGAAAGCCAGTGGAGCTCCTGGGAAAATAACAAACTTAAAAATTATGGGGTAGAGATGTATTTGTGACACACTGTCAGCAGCAACTCACGACATGCTCCCTATCAAAATTTGACTTGCCCTCTGATTTTTCTCTTAAGTGAACAACATCTTCAGGATTGAACATAAAACTAATTCTGACTTGTCAGCAGCAAATACCTAAAAATCACCTAAGGTTTATTGTGAGAGGAATGTGCTCTATGTCAATACGTTAACTAACAGTAAGGCCTAGATCCAGAGAAGCGCTGCCAAAATGATTGAGAGCTGAAGAAGAAAACTGATTTGAAGGAGGGATGGATTCATTATCATGACTTTTCTCAAATGAGTGTTCCTTCCTACTCCCAATACAGCAGGCACAGGCTTTTTCTTATTTAAACTGATTTCAGTGTTGGAAAGGAGAGCTAAGGCTTTGGCATCCTTTGAACTTCACTCGCTCTATGTGAAGTTATAATTACATTTTTGAGAAGGAAGACCATATTAGAAGCAGGACACTTTGCCTCTACTGTGTTTGTTTCTATAGGAATTGTTAAATAAGTAATGGAAGAGAACAGAGTATCAGCCTTTCTTTACCCAGCACAGCACAAGCCAGAGATGTGAAGAAACAAGATGCTGAGCTGAAGGGCTCTCTCCTTCCTTCAATTCAGACAGTAATAGAGAGCAGCAGGACATGAAGTCCTACGTCATTTTTTCTGTCAGAGACAGTGGTTACTACATCCATGGAGAAAATAGAGAGGAAGCAGGGCACTTGATTCCTAATTTCCTTCAACTCTTTGATCTAAGAGTGAGGAAAGGATCAGCTTCTCATTCAGGGCCCTGCATTTTCAAATGCTGGTGCTAATAAGCATGTGGAGAGCCCTGGGAGCGCTAGCAGCATGGGTAATTGCACACTCCCACACTGAAGTGCGGAGAGTGAACAGGAATACTTGAGAGGGAGGTGATTTCTTCTTGGCTGTGATCATCCTCTCTATGAATTCTGATATTTCATCTGCTCCAGAGATAACTCTGTCTGGTGAGTCTATCAGCTAGCCAAAAAATTCTTTGATTTAAAATCAGAGTGGTTGGTGCTTTCTGTAAGCATGCTCAGTGACAGCTGGTTTTGCTCAGAACCACTGCAAATCTGCTAGATGCCACTGCTAGTCACTGTTGTTAAATATATGATGGAACTGTCATACACAGTTTGGTTTTTTCTAGCTAAAGTCAGCACAAGGAAACAGGAATCATATGCTGACTTAAACTCCTGTCCCCAGTTCTTTTCTCAACAGTTTTAACAGCTGTGTAACATCTGGCTTTCAGAAGCAGAAGAACATTTCTTAATAGTTTCTTATGTTTTCCCTGTATTAACTATGAGGATTTTTTCATTTTTTCCTTCTTCTTTTCTTTTTTTTCTTCTCCTGGCTATGGACAGGTAAACTAAGAACTGAAATAGTAGCAGTTTTTATTTCTGTACGTCCCAGAGAGAATCTGGAGTACAAATCTCCACTCACATCAAGGTTATAAGCCTATGGCATCATTCTGGGAGCATTTGTCACTGAGCACCCACAAAACACAGCTCTTTTTTCTCTGGCCTTCAAAAAAGACAAATTATACTGTATTGCCTTCGAAGGACTTCTCATTGAATTTGGAACTAGGAAGCTCATAAAATTGAACAACTGAATTTGAAACTTGAATCTGTCACTCACAGTTAGACTTGAAGTCAAACTAATATTTTTCTCCATAGTGAAACAGTATGAAATTAAGTAATTATCACTTCAGGAAAGAAATATTTTCTTATTCCATATTTAATTATTGGCGCATCTCAGTGTTTAACCTACTCTAAAAAATTTTCATTTAAAAAACCAACTCTAAAAATTCATTTAAAAATTATCACTTCAGAAAATAAATAATTTCTTATTCTATATTTAATTATTGGTGCACCTCAGTGTTTAACCTACTCTAAAAATTTTCATTTTAAAAAAATAATTTTTCTAACCACAGATAATAGCACAAATAATTCAAGAACTAGGTTTCTGCTATTACTAGTATTTACCTACCTACTTAAATATGCAGCACAGGTCAATTTTTTTTGATAGAGAATGTTTTGAAGAGCTAGGAAGTAATGACAGTAGCGTTAAGTTTTGGTATTGAGTTTGTCCAAGATACAACAAACAGTGTCCTTGAAGGCTTTCTGCCTTACTGTCACATTGCTGGCACATATTCTCCTCAGATTTCTAAATAGACTTTACCTTAAGAGCCTTACTTGTCTTTTTCACTTCTATGTCACTGTAAGAGATGAAACAATTTGTGATTATCACAACACTGCTTTGCTGCAAAGACTACCATCATGTTCTCTCCTCAACAAGGCAAAGGAAGAATGCTGTCAGTAGACAGGTCAAGGAGTCTGGTCAAACTACAGTCTAAAACACCAGAGAAATGGATGTTCCCTCCTTCTATCCTGAGTAGGAAACAGCAGCAATGAATGTATGCACTTTTGTTTGTTTTTACTGGATGCGGAGCAGAACCAAAGCTGCAGTGATTTTCAGTGCCCAGCCAAATTACCAGGGCAGCAGTATGTCACGTTGCTTGCATGATCATAAAAGATTAAATGTACAGAGAAAATGCCAAGGTACTTATAAAGATATCCTGATCTGGGCATGGAAAACCTGAGATCTCCAGAAAGAAAAGACATTTTTGAGTGCTGATACCATTTTTCAACCTCCCCTCCCACCTCCTTTATGTATAGGAGATTTAACATTAAAACTTATATTTTACTGGGAGACAAATCCTTTAAGGGCTACAAGAACCATGCTCAGAAGGGACTAGGTTATTGTAGATTGTTATTAAGAAGAGCAGCTGACATTATTCGTTGATGGACTGCCCTTCCATTTCTGCATGGGAAATGTGGTAGCAGTGCTGTTCACTGAGTTCAGGTTAAGTTACAAGTAGGAGTACATCCATCCCTTCACAGATATTATCCCCTGTATAAAATCTGGTAATAATTTCTCAGTCCCCATTAACCTTGTCTACTCATATGCATGATATACAAGAATGCAGAGTCTTAGTGTTGAGAAGTCCTTGAAAAGTGGGACCACTGCTTTTCAGAGGCTCATCCAAAGGAAAATTATCAGAATATTTAACTATCACCTGTGCCTCTCTGCTAGTTTTCAAGACTTAACGCAGCACACGTCCCAAAGCATGTAACTCAAAATTGTTTGAACACATTAATTAGTACCAAGCACTGCTAACTGAAGTTAAATGACTTTTTATTACTTTGTGAGTAGTTTTTCAGCCTTTGGCTAATTAAAAAAAAAAATCTTACAAATGTTCAGTCAGAGAAGATTTTGATGTCATGTAAAAAGCAAACAGCTTTTCTTACCAGAAATCTGTAAAACAGGCTTTTCTAATGATTTGCCATTCTCTTTTAACAATATGTCTTCGACTGAAGTCTGTGTAATGATTAGCTACTTCTGGGAAATGGCGACTAATAATTCAATTGCAGGGAGATCCTTCAGTTTGCATATTATTGCAACAAATTTTACTCATTTTCATGCATATATACATTTCAGCAACATATTTAATTTGAAAATCAGAGTTTATGTAAGAAATAAACAGCAAGCAAAAGTCCCTTGCTGTGACTGATTGCATTAGTTATAGTATTGCTTCAGGTGTAATCAAGATTATTTGTCTTTCTGACATTACCACAGTGATATGAGATATAGTATGCTAATATGCCTATCTTGGTTTATAAGGTGTTATTAGTCCTTTGTTTCTTTTAGTCTCTTAATTAGTGACCATTGTTTAAAGTCATCCATCTTTGCTCATATTTATGCAAATATTCCAAATTATTAACGATAGCATCAATACGGTCATGTTTATACATTTTTTTTCAAGAAAAATATTATTCTAAAGGCTTCATTTTACCACTCTTATTCATATGGAGCAGAAAACTATTTTGTTAATAAATCTAGCTGTTTTGAGGAGCAAAGAATTACTGCCTCTGAATTTGAATTATACATATGTGCTACATCAGTAATATATACATGAATACTTCCATCAATTGTATGTCAGTATTTTCACAGAATGCTATGGAGTGGCTCACAAAATAAGCAGCTCTGACCAAATTGCCAGCATGCAGCTAAGCAGTTACAATCTTTTTTTTTTAATAACAAATGCTTTTATTTGCATTGAATGGAAAAGGAATATCAGAGAAAGTAGTGGAAAAAATTATAAATTTATAAAATATCTGTTTTCTAAGGACTGACTGGTAATTTTCCTTCAGTTGTGTCTGTGTTCACTGACATGGTGATACATGAGGGACTAGAAAGTGGTCAGAAATCCCTTCCACTCGCCTCTTGGAGAAGGAGGTACCTGAGTGGAGGACAGCAGTGAGCAAACATCGCTAAGTGGATGCAGGTGACTGTTCCCTGCCCTGTGAAAGCAGCACAGCTCTCTTTTCCTCCTCCCTCTTTTCTTTCACTTATTTCCCTTCATAGCTTTGGCAGTGACAGTGAGAAAAGCCAAAATTTTGTGAAGAAAGACATCGTGTGATCAAAGCATCCACTCAGCATAATTCAGCACTGTAACAGGAAGGTACAGGGGTACATTTATTTTGATGCCTCACGCCATGGCATTTCCCAAGAGTAGGCCCTTTTATGCCTATCTGGGTTCTGCAGTTTCCCCAATGGAGGGAACTCTTAGATCTATAAACCTTGTGTTTGTAAGTACAGTGCAAGCACCTCTGTCATTGTTGATCTTACTAATGAGCAGAATGCTCATTTTGCTGTGCCATTATGTCAGCTTAATACTAAGGGCCTGAGTGGCTTTGCAAGACTGAAAAAATACAAACCGTTTAATGAGCTTTGAAAATTAATTCTTACTGGTGCCAAAACAGTATGTGGAATGACTGAGAGAAAAGTAATTTGACATCATTCTACTCATTTTTGAAATAACAGAATATTGCATTTTAACACACTTATAATTAGCTTTGTAACAAAGATGATTTTATAAAACCTTTTGCCTGTTTTTTAAAGGTATTCTCTGATTTATTTTTTTTCATTGTCACATTGGTGGGTTTTTTCATTTGTTTTTAAATAATGAGAAGTTTATGAATTATTTTCATTACTAAGTACATGCAACATATCTTAATTAAGATAGCTGGAAGTGAACCGTTCTTATGAAATGTCTTCTTTTTTAGAAGGACAGGAGAGTGACATTGATGAAACAACACTTCTGAAGTTTTCTTTGATATTTCAGAAAAAAATCAGTGCTGCAGAGTTTCATCTATCCTTTTGTAAAAGAAAATCTATCATTTAAAAAGTACATAATACCTTAATTAACAATAGTTTTATTGCTTTCAGATAAGGAATATATACAAAAGGAAATACTAAAAATGAGCTTTTTTCTGCAAACATAATACATTGAAATAGGAATTTAACTGTTTGTATGAAAAAGCTATCTGCTGTCACATAGGCAGATTAGAAAATCAAATAGAGGAATTGAAATAATTCTACTGTTCTAATTTTTCAGAATATATTTTGTTTGTCAGGAAAACATTCTGAAAACTGCAGTTTGCTGTCCTGGGTGTAGTAAGAAGTGAATTGTTATAGATATACAAAACTATTTGAGCACTAAAAGCAAATTGACAATTTAGAAAAAGCTTTAAGAGTGAAATTTCAGTAGTTTGGGCACTGATTACAGTTTTAAGAATCTACAGCCTCTTCTCCAGAGACCTTTCAGTCCATATTTTAAACTGTATAAAGTTAATGGGAATAAACAGGAGTTCAAAATTAGTTGCTGTTCAGTATCTGTAACCTCTAAAATACTGAATTAATTCTCTGAGCTTAGAAGTGAGGGATCGGTGTGTCTTCAGGATATATTATGAAATAACACAGAAAGCTGAGTTTGGATATAAAAGTTGGCTTGTAAGTGTAGGAGATTCTTTATAAGTCTATCAAGAGAATCTGGAGCAAGGCAAACTAAGTGCACAGCATTCAGAATAAGGCGAAAAGTGGTAAAGGTCAAACAAAAAGAGAGAGGCAGAATTATGAGGGGTGCTGACACTGAGGCCTAAAGCAGGGGGGTGGAACTGAGTGATCTTCCAACCCAAACCAATCTATGATTCTTCTCATTAGCATCTGAGGGCACCTTAGGTGGAAAGTTTTGTGTTGAGTTTCTGTGTCGTGGTATGATATGACTTCTGCTGCTGTAGATCTGACCACCCAAGGACTTTATTTTCATATTTCTCCTTCCATAAAATGTCTCTCCCCCATTTGTCTATATATGTATATTGCCTTTTTTGTTGTAGTGCAGACACTGCAAGAAAATGCTAGTACAGCATAAGCAATTTCTGTTCATTGACTGTATTCATGGGGCATCCTGCATAAATAGAGCTCTTAGAGAAATGCATTATTAAAGATTCTGTGTTTACAGTGGTCATATATCATTATTTAAACATGTTTGGCATGCCTTCCTGTTTAAAACACAGAAGAGAAGCTACTCCAGTATAGACGAGGCAATACCTAAATGTCTCTCATTTGAGAGTGACTCTGCACTGATACTAGCTCATTGGAACAATTCCCTTATACAAGCATATTTTCTTGTATTTGGCATAGATTTTGTTTGCTTTTAGTTAGGAACTAATAGGTTACTACTAAGAAAAGGAAAGGGCAGTTTGATTGAAACCTCTAATCTGCTTTTACTGAAGGTCAGTACCTTTGTCACGTTGTTTTGCTCCAATGCTCCAGCTTGCATTTTAGATGGAAACAGCCCTTTCTATGACCAGTATTAGCCCTCTGTGAACATGTATCATTTATCATTTTATTGGAAGCAGCTGAGGATGCTCTAAAAATAGATGTGTGAAATGATGGACAGTTCATGATTTGTTGGCATGGAATCAAGATGTGACAGAAGGGACCTGGTGAGCCAATTGCATCCTCACTGCTGAGGTTACCATGGAAGCTTTAACTCTTTACACTCTCTTCGTCTCTCTTGCTCACGTAACTTGTGTAGTACGCTTTAATTGTTATGGATGAAGTGTATTTCGTAGTGTAAAATCTGCCTGCCCACATTAACTGAATCTGTCAGACATGATTTAGGTGGCTGTGTATATTCCATAAATTCTCATAGGAGAATGGAGGTACCTCTGCTAAGGTCTTCAAGGCAAAAAAGCAGTAGACAGGCAAAGCTGAAATGTAAATAAACACTCATTTGTGTAAATTTAAATATATTTACATAGTGAGAATTTAAGGAAAAGATCCCCAGTGAGAAAAGAAAAAGGAAGGAAAAAGTAGAGACAGAGAAAAGAAACTGAAATCTCTTACTCAGATCTCTTCAGCCCGTTTCTTTGTGGTCTACAAGAGTTCCATTTCACACTCACCCTTCAGTTTAACCTATCCTTATAGTATCCTTATAACTCTGAACTTTTTTCCTTTTCTGTCATTTCAATATATTTTACTGCTTCAGCTACATAAAATACTTAATTCAAATACCTCCTTGTTTAATGCAAACATCCCAGAGCTTCTTCCACAAACCACTCTTCAGTTTCTTCTGCATAGGAACATTGTATTTTATATTTTCACCTTCACAGAGACTGTCTGGAGGAAGTAACGGCTTTTAAGACTTAAAATATTGCACTTTCCTACCTGTTGATACCCAGAGTAGAAGTAATAATAGGAACCTTTTTAACTTCCTGTTTTCTTAACCAGGATAGCAGAGTAGTCTAATAAGTGCTGCAGTGAGCCTGCCCTCTTTCGGGTTCTTTTATTCTGTTAGCCTCAGATTAAAGATAAAAATAATTTTGTATATCAGCAGATTGGTAAATGGCAGTATTTCGAGTGTCTCATTTCTGGGACAAATAGTTTTCCTCCTTTTCTCATTACTTAAGCCCCAAAGGAATATTCCTTTTCTCTTTACTTCTGTTGACTGCAACTGGAATAACAGAGTTGAAATTTCTAATCAGATTCTCTTTGACCTCTGTGATAGCACACAGATAAATCTATCACAGTCTCTCTCTCTGTCTTGGAATTTTCTTCTGCTGTATTTCAGCATCTTGCTCTCTGACAAACAAACACTAGAGGTTTTTAAATAAATGTCTGGGAAAAGCAGATCTACTTATGTTTTCACTAGCTTCAGTCTCAGAAATACCTGCTCCACTCTGATTTGAACCTACTAAATAAATATGCATTCTGTTTGAATGGTTTGCATTTGTAGTGGTTATAACTGATCCTTGTGGCAAGCAGTGCCATAATTTTAATGGAATTGTGACAACCTGATTCAGCTGGAATTTCTCTCAGTTGAATGCATTGTCACAAGATCTATTTATTACATGACTTAAGGGGTATGTCTTTGCCTGAATACAATTTCACAAATCTGGGATTTGTTTGGAGCTCCCAGACTTCACAGAGTGCCATGGATAATCTGAAAGTTTTAGCATGGATGGAAAAAGAGGGATACAGTAATTTGTTGAAATCTCCTAAACATTAGGCAGCTCACTTAAAGATGTAGCTTCAGTCAAGCTGACATCTGGATGTATGGCCACCAGACATGTTCAGATCAGTTTATTGGCAGATGGTCCTCATGAGGCTCCGTGTGATTTTGCTGTGGGCAGTTCCATGCAAAAGTCCAAGAGGTTCTCCTGGCCATGGAAATTACTGCACCACTACAGATGAAAAGCAGTCCAGGCCTGGCAGGTAGGACACGTCCCAGCTCACTGGTCTCACTGTATATGTAGTAATGGGTCAGTTTTGGGGGATGGCAAAGTCCAGATTTTTTTGGTATTAGTTGCATACATTTTATGGGTTTTTATATTATGCATTTACCAGAAGGTGTTCCAATAGTATGTGCGATTCAAATAAAAACTCATCATAGCTATAGACTCTGCATATGAATACAAAAGTTTTTCAGCCTGTTAATTCTAAGTGGTTCCAGGCTTTCCTTTCTCACATTCAACATCAGTAAAGAGCTATGAACTAGAAGTTTGGATTCTGCTGTTACTATGAAGTCAGAATCTGTGTTATTAAAATGGCCATTTTTCATTCCCAGAATATAAAAATCTAAAGTTTGTCAACTCCAAGGCTTTTTCTAGCTCAACTAATGCAGTGCAAAATGAGGAGAGATGGTTTTTTAACAATCAGATAGTGGATTCAGCTCCTTCATTCTGGGATGTCTTCCACTTGTTCCTCATGGTGCTTGGACCAAGATTTGATATCACTTTGGAACGAGGTTGGAACTAAGGCAGTGCTAAACTGAGTTCCTGCATTCCTGATAATTTTTAGCTGCAGGATTCCCAGAAGCCTCTATGTAATGTAGTATCCTATGCCATTTCAGCCAGAACACTTTTCACACATATGGTTGTAAGGAGATTGTGAGCTTCAACAGTTGATTAAGCCATTACAGTTAAGAGTCCTTATGAAGAAACTCTTTGTCTTTAAGATGACAAATTTCAAAGAATTTTGTAGACTTTTTAATCTTAACCCCATAGTCAGCTGTTCTAGAAAGTAAAAGTCTGCTTCTGCCTTTTTACAAATTACATCTTTTTTACAGCAAGAGCTGTAGTCTGCCTTCTCTACTTCAAACTCTCACAGCAGACTAACAGACTTAAAGCAATTACAGAAATTGCAGAAACATTAGGGTGGTGTTGTAGATACTTTAAGCTTTATTACAGCAGACAGACTGAATACCAGGATAGACAACAGGACATGCAGGCTATGCTTTTGGCTTTGTAACTGTGTTATGAAAAGCAGCTCATTACCTCTTAGTTTGTTTCCCTTTCTAAAGGTGAACAACAAATATTCCTGCAAACACTTTTGACAAATACTCTGAGATTTTGGGGAAGGTGCAAGTCCTATGTACTATTGGTTACAATATGGGAAGAGCACATCTATACAGAAATGAACCAGTTTCCAAAATACGCTAAGAATGCATTGGAGAAGTTAAATTCTTAGTAGAAATTGAATTTTCCTTTGCATAGAATCCAGCTCATAGACAAGAACATTTACTGAGTAAAGTGCTACTTGTCAATATTCCTCTCAAGGTAAACTACCAGATCTCATTATCTGCTTCAATAAACCACATTAACAATGAGATCTGTTGCTTTTCGCAGTGTTATTATTGCTGTTATCCCAATCACATGAAGTGAGATTAACTATGTTCACAAGATTTTGATAAGGATGCAATAGGATGTACAAATAAGATCTTTACTTAAATTTTAAATCAAGGATCAGAGCAAAGAAATGTAATTGAAGAGCTGTGACTCATTTATCTTAAAAACTGAGGTGCAAGCCTATTCATGTACCTTCTATTTTTAAAAATGTAATGGCACTCTAAGGCACTCCATCAGCCTATGTTAAAGGAAGCAGAAATACAGAATGGAATTTTGTTTGTGAATATCCTTTATTTGTTATCTGCCACATTAAAAAAGCACAGCCTAAATAAGCCATTGGGTTTCAATCAAGCTTGTTTTTTAGGAGGGGGTTGGAGGGTGAGATGAGTTGTGATTTTTTTTAAACAACTGAATTATGCCTTAATGAGATTAATTTTTATTTTACTAAAATCCAAAATACAAGCTGCCTGTTTTCAGAGTGACTAAAGGCCTATGTTCCTTGCTTATCTGTTTCTGCAGAAAAAGAACTTATGGCAAGCAGGCTTCCCATTAGGGTTTGTGCTGCCCCATGCAGATGCTAGCAGCTGGGAATGGCCTTCTTCCTCCCCTCATTGCACAGGATGGGCCCAGGTCTCCAAATTATAGATGACAGTACCTGCCAATGTGAGCAGAGGATTCTGACAAGCAGCATTTTACTTGCACTTGATGCAAGCATGAATGATTATACTGGTCTCAAGGCAATGCAACTCTGGTAATTCAGCATATCATATGTTGGGAGAGAAGGCTTGAAGTCATAGCTGTCACCTGTGTAAGTTAAGACATAAATTAATAACGTTAGCAAGTTGACATAACTTAATAACCAGCTTGCATAAGTTAGTAACTAGTTGCACAGGTATATGTAGTAGTTGTAACAAGAATAATCAGTTCCCCACCTTCAGGCTCCAGCAATGCAAGAGGGCTCCACAGAAGTAAGTTCCTTGTGACCGTATGCTCTCCAAAAGCACAGCCAACATGCTGCAAGGAGAGAAAAAGTACAGAATACCTCATTCTATCTTTTCTCTTTCATTTTCAGTTAGTAAAGTCAAACATAAATCATGAGGTTAAAACTGTCAGCTCCAAACTCAAAGAGAAGCGTTGCTCTGCAGTTTTCAGTTGACCCTGCTCACCTTCTCTCTCATGCTATCATGCTCATGGGCACATACTAAATACGTGCATGCCATTTAGTACTACAGTGCTAACTAAATGTCATATACCATTTTAGACTGGTAAAATTTTGCACCCATTTTGTACTGTTTGGAAAGGACTGTATATTACAAGTCAATAGAGAATTAAGTCCTTTAGGACCTTTAGGACTACTGGTGTACGTAGGTCTCGGTGCTTACAGATTGTTACAGACTGCATAGGGGTTTTGCTTGTTTGCTTCTTTGTTTCTTGGGTTTTAGCTCAGCTCCTTCAATTGGGAGAAGAAAGAGAGATATTATCTCACATATTATTCCCCTGATCTCAGTGAAATCTCATGCTATTCTTTCTCTGTACTCAAAATGGGGTTGGATCTACACTAAAGCAGGAGCAAAAGCGTGTCCAGATTATTTTTAGCCCAATTTCTTTGAACATTTTTCTTATTCTCTAACAAGACATGGTCCAACCTCAGCCAAACCACTTTGTTTTCTGAAAACAGATGCACTGGAAATCCATCTGTCTTTTTGGACACTGTAACAGATACTATTCTACTTTCCAGAATCAGTTTGAATTCTGCACGTGGATGACTCATACTTCATTTGTACTTGATTTTCATTTAATTTATCCTGAACCTTGTAATAAAGCTCTCTAGTGTTCAGTAAATTACACAGAATTGAAATCCAGCCACACAAATTGTTAGCATGCAGTGAGACAGTTATTTAGGGCTCATCTCTGCCAACAGATCAACACATTCAAGAGTAGAATAATTTATATGTTGAATGTTTGGCAGCAGCTCCCTCAGTACAAAGCAGTTTCTCTGCTGGGATACTGAATTCCTGCAAAAGAGTTCATGAGGTCAGAAATATTCATTTCTGATAAAAATTCCCTGAAATGGGTCCTGTCTATGACATATATTACAAATTAAGTGGTCTTTCCAGCCAAAACTAACATATTAATGCTAAATTTATTACATACAGCGTACAATGGCTTTTCTTGAATAAATAATGCATACAAGATGTATAATTGTTTCAGCAAGTCAGGAACTCTATGACTACCTGTAATTTCATTTTTCTTTCAATTAATGCAGTGCTCAAAATGCAAAATCATTGTACACAGACGCTGTCTGTATTTGCAGGATTTCTGGCAGGTCTTTTCCTGTGTGACCTAGTCTAGGTGATCCTGCTCTGGCAGGGGGGTTGGACTGGATGATCTTTCGAGGTCCCTTCCAGCTCTTAGTATTCTGTGATTCTGTGATTCTTTTCCAGTATAGTGGACAAACAGACCACAAGTGTCCATGTGCTGGGTTTTTTTCAGTGAACATGATCATAGTAGCTACCCATATGAGTCAGGGGTGCATGCTGACCTCCATTAAACACTGTATACCACAGATAACGTTGCTGGCTGCAGCTGATCTGAATTTGAGGCGTCAAATGAGCTTATAGAAACAGTGGTATTCAGTGGTTTCCAAATGAAATGGAAACCATGCCCCCATTGGACTTTTCAGTTCAGTTTTGTTCCACTTAAATAGAAAGCGTAGATGCTTTGCTTCATTTTATTAACATTTATCATTCATATTATCATACACCTGGGATGATTTTCAGAATACAGCAACACAGTCAGTGCCTAGGGAAGATTCAACCGAAACAAGGGGAAATAAAGGAAAAAGTACAATGTAAAATCAAAGCAGTCAGTAGTATTTTTTAATGAGTTATGTTTTCCACAGCTGTGGAATAATTTGGAATTTATTCTGGATGCTTTTGAGATTTCTACATTTGTATGTTAGGAAAAATGCATTTCCTAAACCTTTTTTTTCCTTTTTTTGAAAAAAACTGTTTTAAAAATAGCTGGAACATTTTAGATATTCAGTTTTCTAATTAAAAAAATGCACCAGAGCATCATAACTGGGATGCATATGAAAACACATATGAAAATTAAGTGATCATTTCAAAGAATTATAGTAGCTTCCATTTAAATTTTTTAGACAAGTTCTGCTTCTGTGAGGGACAGATTTACAGAGATGCATGAATAATAAAAGAATAAATAGGGTCAAATAGCAGCAAAACAGATTGGGGGAAACACTGTGTTGGAGTCAACTTCTAGAGGGTCATAGTTCTTGGGGTGAGGGGTTGGGCTCTAATTTTTTTAATGTTTTTATAAATGCCTGTCAGTAAAGTACAGTGCAAGTGACTGGACTAGCTGGATTCTTGAGAGCCCATAAAATTCTACAACTTCATAATTCTGAGTCTGCAGAATTTGTTGAAAAATATTTTTAGTTAATACTTCTCTCAGAACTATTTTTTGTCAGGTATAATTTAAGTCTTCTTAACAAAAGGAATAATTTTCTTTTTTATTATTGCCATCTTGCACAGACCATGTTTTCTAAGGGTTCATTCAACTTCAGTGATTCCATTTTTGAAACTTGAATTGTAAAGTCTATATATATTTTACTCTCAGCAGAGCTCAGTGCATCTTTGATGGTGATCACTAAAATATTGCTCTAGTTTCAGATAATTATTATATTAAATTTTTAACTTGACATTTCTACTACTATTGCAACAATATGAAGTAGTGTTTTGGGAATATGACAGATTTCAAAGCTTCATGCACAGAACAAATTTCCCTGATGTAAGTCGTCAGTATGAGGAATGACTCCCTGCAAATTGTGCAGTTTTTCAAAATGTCTCAGAATTTATTCTAGATCATTGAAATTTTCCCCCTGTGAAAGGAAAAAAAAACCAACCCGGACAGTCTGCTAACCTTCCATGCCTGCAGAATTTCTTTGACTGTAGGAATATCTTAAAAGCTGTCATACCTACTTAAGTATCTGGTTGTAATATACCAAATGTTTGGTTCTTTAACTATCTGCTTGATTTTTTTTTTTAATGAGAAGCTGTGAAATGCCAGATATTGATGACTTTTTAAAGCCACTATTACTAAGCAACTGCTAAGCACATTAATTAACATCTCATTGAGAAGAAGGATCAGCACTGTTTTGACTTCACAAACTTAATATTGTTAGAGTTGGCACATAAATATTTAGGTTAGGAGTGTATCATCATACTCCTACTCCCAGACTTTTGTACATATGATTCACAGCTTACCAGTTACAAGGACTGTAGCATAGCTTTAAAAGTCATTCTGGGTACTCTCTGAATATTGCATCAAATAGTTCACTGCTATTTTCTCTACATTTATCAGAACAAGGCACTCTGTTATTTATACAGAGGCTAGCAATTGGGTTGAATCTATTATTAAGCAAAAAAAAAAGCTACATTCTGGGCTTGCTTTTTTAGCATTTTATCCTGTGCTTGCTGGAGTCTTGCTTAACTAACATATTGTAAGACCATCTAGCAAGGATATAATGTAAATGGACCTGTGAAAAAACATATGATGGAAGTTCATTTCTTCCTGTAGTCAAAACCAGCATATTGTATCTGCATGTACATTTTTTCAAAATATGGAGAAACTTCCTATGTAGAAATGATAGAACTATCAAAAAGATCATGGTGGAAAGCCACACCCAAGAAGATGTTCTATAGGGTGTCACAGGTAATATATTGAAGATGATACATGCAGCCATAATGAGTATCGACAGTAGAACAGAACTGCCACAATTTCAGCGTTAGTACTTTTCCAGACAGAGAGCACAGACACAATCTACTTGCTTCAAATATATTTTTAAGTCCTTCCATGTGGAGGTAAGCATTCAAATTTTTTTTATTTGTTCTACTCTGCAGAATATTTTAAACACTTGACAACCTATGGAAGTTAATCCTTTCTCTGTCATGTAAACTGACAGACAGCTGGGTGAAAGAGTTTTACTGGGCCATCATGGATTGTATGCATCCTCTGGTGCCTGTCCTTACAGTGCTCAACCTTGCTACTTGAGTAGAGCCTTTTATGTTTTCAACAGATGACAAGAAAATCTGCTCGCTCTCTCTCACTGTAATGCTAGAGGTGCTAATAATGGTAGCAAAAAGTCTAATGGAAAAAGCTTTCTCTTTCTTTGTTTCGTGACAGTCTGTGCTTTCAACATGGCAGACCTGGGCCATTTGAAGCCCTGGAGTGACCACACCGTATCTGTCCATGCCTGCTGTCTTCTTTTATTGGTCTCCCTTTTAACTATCGTGACTCTAGTTTAGTGTTTTCATTCTTTGTTCTTTTTTATTTTCTCATCTTTTAGATGACTCTCACAGTCACCTACCCCTTATCTCTAGTTTCTCAAGTATATCTCACAAAACAGAGCTATGGCTGCTATCCGTCCAGTTTATCCACAATGAAGTTAACAAATTTGCACAGATTCTAGTGTCATTTTCATGGTGGGAGAGAATATGGGCATTGAACATCAATCAAAAAACTGATTAAGTACATAGAGAAAGCAATAGGAAAAACAAAATAAAGAAATACCTAAATGTAGCAAGGCTTTTCAGGCATCCCACTTGTTTTTTGTTTTGACAAGTGAGGTTCATTAAATGTCATATTTTGTATTGTTTTACATTTCTGTGCTCCCTGGAACACTCAGAGCTCTCTTCATCATACATTGCCAGTGAATATAAAAGCAAAGCAAATATTATCTGGCCTCTCATAGAAATTCTTATAAGATTAAAATGAAAGAGCAACACTCTTCTGACACTTTTAAAGATTAATATGCAAACAAATTTCAGTGTCTTGTTTGTTCTTTGTGTCTCCACTGGGTCTGTCTTTGCTCCTGAAATTTCCATGCCATTTTGGAAGGTTACCAATTCACACAGAAACATGTTCACCTGCCAGACGCAAGTGGAGAAGGTATAAGTCAAGACCTAGTCTTTCCAGTGCAGCAAATATGAATTTAAATAAAGCAGCTTTCAAAAAGCATAGAGTGATGAGAACTAAAGAACCAATAGAATTACTAATCTGTTTAAAAAGAAGTCATATTTTTGGTGTGCAAATGACCACTTATTAAAGAAAAATATTCACCGGACACCAAAGAATGTAATAATAGAGGATGGAAGTGGTAATACAGGCATTTATATTGCATAAAGAGAGGGGAGGGAGAATTTAGATAACAAGAAGAATTTCCTGCCTATTAAACAGTAGCTATTCAGTAGCAATGTTGAATGTCTCCAAGTCTTGTTATTCAATGCAAAGAAATCTTCTGTTCATTTAAATAGCAAATTCCACTGCTTTATGTCTCTCTGGACTGTTCTTCAATGTTCTTCAAACCTATGCTGTAAAGACCACATATGCAACTGAACTAGTTAGGACTGCCTGCTGAGACTGCAAACCCAAGTGTTTGTTTCTATACAGTTGTTCACATCAAAGGGCCATCTATCCTTGTCAGCTGGTTTGAAACAACATTAACAGTCATTGAGTATCAATGAGATAAACATCACTATTGAATATATGGTTGGTAGAAGTTATTTGTAAGATGTTTTTTCACCACAAAAAAAAAAAGGTACAATCCTCCTTGATTCCTCAGGCACCCTAATGCACCCATCAGTGAGCTTCTGTAATGAGATGGCTTAGCATCGCCCTCCTACCACAACAAAACTCCTAGCAAGGCAAATACTCTGATGTTTGAACCGACAACAAGCTTTGTTTAGGCACATGGATTTGTTTGTATCAGGTTCATACACTATAGAGGTTTGCAGAAAAATAAATTAAGAGACAATGTCAAGTTCTTAGGAAGAAACTTGTTGGGCTCCTTCATAGTGCTTCAAGTAGGTTAATTGGGCAGAGTTAGAAACTGAGTATATCTGTCAGCTTGCTTTATTTCCTTTATATATGTTGGTATATCCACTCCGAAAAAAGACATTGAACTTGTTACTCTTTTTTTCTACCATTTGTCTTAATAAAAACTTCTGGGCAAAGTAGAAACTCTCTCTTTGGACTAGAAACACACTATAACAGCACGCTAGTGCTTAAATCAGACTGTAAGGCTCAGCAGACATTAGTTTCAGATTCTCTAGATTTTTGGCTCTGTTTTGTTTTGTGGTTAGTTGGGTTTTTTAAAGCAGAACTATGAAAGATCCTGTCTTGCTCCAATCGCTCAAGCTGTTTTCCAAAGGAATATAAGCTAGACTTTCCTGTGACTTTTTACTGTTGATTGGCATAACAGCCTCTTCTTGTCTGCACCGAGCTACTAATGAACCAACAAGGGATTAGGAGGAAAAGTCTAGCAAACATCTACATGCTGCATCAGCTGAACTGGAGGAACTCTTCTGTCAGTCTCTTATTTTGATGCTGTAGACAAGTTTCCTAATCATATTTATAATAAAGTTAACTTAATACAAAGTTCACATTGTAAAGTCCATGGGAAGCTTGACAGTTTTCCAATAATGTGCAGAAAAAATGTAACAAAAAGCAGAGTGTGTTTCTAATTATTAATGTTCTTTCTAATTATTAATGCTATGTCTTCTCCCTTTGCTATCTGGATGAATATTTTACCACATTATGTCACAAAATTCTCACTTTGTCCATAGCCATGCATCAAAAATGTCAGCATCCACATGCTGGGTATCACAGAAACTTTGTAGCACAAGGGAAACAGATGTAGTAATATTTCAGAATATTAAGGAGCTGTATTAGAGCCAGCAACATTTCTTATGAATAATTAAAGTTAGCATTATTTCTTAAGTGGGATAACAGCTCAATGTGCTCTACAAGTCAACAGTGACTAGGTGTGGCAGTAGTATGTTAGGACTGCCCTTGGAGGTGATGGCAAATATTTTGTATATTATGAACTCCAGGACTGACATGGCTAGAAGAGTTTGAGTGAAACCACTTGTGTCCCAAGCACTAGCTCACACACACACTGGCAGAATAACGCAATACTTGAGCAATACTGACTGAATGGAGGTGTGGGTCTCATTGTACTAACAAGCCTGGTGAGGCATAGTGAGATAAGCTTCTGGAGACTGATACCACCTGTGGCATCCCACAGTTGTGTGACACATTGAATGTAAACTATTTGAGGTCATGAGTCATTCAGAGCAAATTAAAGCAAATAGCATAAAACCCCATCCCTTGACACTCTCCAACTGTCTCAGAATTTGAAATGAAACTTGCTGCATTAGTTCTTCATTCCTGAAGATGCATAGGAGTTTTACAAATGATAGTTAATAAGTCTCTTGAATTTCTATGTGACAGGATTTTCTCTGTAGTTTGGAAAATGATCAGTATGTTTCCTCAAGTGCAAATACTTGAAAAATCATTAAGTTTCTTGGAAGAAAAATCCTTCATAATAAATACGTAGCACAAACAAATAATGAGAACAGTTGAGCTTTATCTCTAGATTTACAACAGCCAAGTACTTTTCAGCTTAAGTTTCCACAGAGAGTTTTAAAGTATAATTGTCTGACATTTTAAAGTCATTGAACATTTTTGAAAATTTTTGATTTTTAGTGAGGTTTAAGGACCTTCAGTGAAGATGGAGTTATTGGAATGATATTCCATGTGATGAGAAAATTTCTGTTTTCTAATGACATATGGTCACTAATGACATCACACTGTCACAGTTAATATATCTGCATCAATTTCCAGAAACATACACTACCAGATTCAGGGAGACATATTTTCACAATATAGAAAGGGTTAACATTGAAATATAATCCCATTTTAAGGGCTCCAGCGTATCCACATACTATTCAAAAGACTATTTAGAATAACTGACATATTGACAGATTTTGTGCTGCTTATGACATTTATAGCAACCCAAAACTTCTGAAGAGTGATGTTATGATATTATCCAGATCTCCAGGCATACTTTTCAACTGGGACTACATCTCAGTTGACTGCTGAAGATGTTTTATGTCAGTCTTTGAAAAGCCTGATTATGAATATTGTAGTACACAATTTAATCATTTGTATAAAAGCACAGGATTTATGCATTGCCATCTAAATGTACACCATTGTGTGAAAAGCCAGAACTTCTGCTTCATGGCTACATCTTGCCCCTCTTAGGTGAATGGAGACAATTTGGGTGGTATACAACCTCCATGGCAGCCCCTAAAATTATCGCTGCCTGCTGATATGGGGCTGAAATACCTGTTTAGGGAGTCACCATGCGTATCAGTAGTGTGGCTTTTTGGGTGGGATTAGAAAATAGTCATCTTCTGACATGGATTAAGCGTCCTCATGTCAGAAGTGTGTGAACTCCTTGAGTTGTGACAAGTGAAAAACATTTGACACGGTTTGATGTAAGCTTAGATAAAGTTGTTAAAAGGCATAAACAATGCATTGTGGTGTCAGATTGCTGTACTCTTCTTTTTACCAGTGCTTAAGCTGGGAAAAATCCTGTGTAAATCAAGCCTTGTTGACTCAGTGCCTAGAGGAAGGTTGCAAGGTGTGGGTCATCGTAAGATTTAACATTTGTAATGGCTGAGTGCATCATAGCATTCTATATCTTGGGATTCATTAAATATTTACTAAGAAACAAGCTTAGATTAGAACTAAAAGAGAAAAGTTTGTATATTTTTGCTGGTTTTACTCAGTAATTTGATGAGCTAGAAGATTTACTATGTTTTATATATTTTTAAAATTTACTTTTATGTTTTATTTTATTATTTTAATTTTTTATGCTAGTAGTAATTTTAAGAGACAGAAAACAGGAGACTAAAGTGTAATAGCAACTAGCTGCTGAGGAAAGTATTTGCACCTATGGTACATCAGGATTTTCTAGCCCGTCTTCTCCTCTAGAAAGAGAGTTTTACCCCCTTTTAAAATTAAACATATAAATTTATTTTAAATAGCTACGCAGAATAAATATTTTAATGAGTTTACAGATGTTGGAATGTTTATTCAAAGCTGTTCTTGTTAAAGATAGGAGAAAAATATCTTCATAATAAGTTGCATGGACATCACTTCTAAAGCAATCATTAGATTGCTCCAGCTTTACAGCATAATTTTTGCCCTCATCCTATGCATGCTTAAAAATGTCATTTAGGTTGTTCTCAGTCAAAATCAAGAAACTGTAGCTCCTGTTAGAGGTTCTGTTCTCAGACTTTAGGTGTGACATGGGACTCCCACTGGTGCTGTTCCCTTTCAGCTTTCTCTTGTTGTGCATAGACGTCCCCTTTTGCACCCAGGTGTACCACTAACTACCCCTCTGTAGGGACAGCCTTCCCCAAAATCTGTTAGTGCAGCAGTGCATGTGTGCATTCCAGCTTGCTTTATGCAGTCATCAAGGTTAGCTCAGATCACTAATCTGAACTTTTTTACCAAATCCAACTGCTTTTGACTTATGCAGGCCAGGCTCCCATAAACAATTTCACAAGGTGGTAACGAATATCAGCGGATAGTGATCATCCTCATGGAAGCCATGATAAAAACCTGAGAGTGATCGAATGGCATCCAGATGAATATGAGCACATAAGAAAAGGAAATGTAAAAAAGAAATATAACCATCACTGGGCCTCCATCAGTAGACCCACTCATCACTTTTCAGTCTAAATTGATTGGATTTTTTTGACATTAACTTTTCATGATATGTAGCATTAAGCAATATAGCAGTAAGATTAATGGTATCAGGGATCTCAGTCATAGTAATATAAACAGAGTCACTGGATTGTCATTTAAACCTCCATCACAGGATAAGAAGTGGCCATTTAGGTATGTCCATAGCAAGAAATAAAACCAGTGACTTCAATTTATTTACTCTCATGATGAAAACTAAGAACCTGCAAAATGCTTTGATGAAAAGGAGACAGCATCTATAACACTTTCTAGGCTGAAACCTTTTATCTGCAGTTATACAAAAGTAAAACACAGCTGTGTGCTGTTGTGTAAAAAACCCTATATGGCATGGTAATTTATGCATTAATATCTTTCCTCCCATTCCTATTTCCTCCATTCCTACTTATCTTGTAGGCCTTTTCCAAGTTTAATTCCACAGTATATTAAGGCTTGGGTAGTCAGACAAGAGAAAACAGGCTTTCAGTATCTGAAGTATTTGATTCTATGATTCTATGATAAGTATGTTAGCTACTTCTTTCCTGTCGTGTTTTCATAAAACTGTATGGGTAAATGAAGATCACTTTCTTTTTTCTTTTAATGGAAGGCAAAGAAGAAACCAACAGGCTACTTCACTGGTTTTGGCAAGGAACTCAGAGAGAGAAATAATTACATGATGCAGTTTGTAACCCTAGCTGTAAATAGAGTCAACTCCATTTTTAAGCAGCTGGGAGTGCAAGCATCAGAGATAGCATCGCGGTATTACGCATTCCTACAGGAGAAATATCTTATGTAGGGTTTTATAATGGTTTGTTAAAAAGCAATGATGTAATGAGGGAAGGTGTATTTAACTGAATATTAGATTACTTGTATGTATATCAAAAAGAGAAAAAAAACAAGGTGATTCTCATGACTGGTACACAGTGCTTGAGAAACTCGAGTTTAGTCACAGCTTTCTCATGAAGTCCTAGCCTTCCCTCGAGGTTATTATTCTTACTGTGCTCTGGCACCCATCTGTAAAACTGGAGTAACACTAATTCCTTCCTTTCTTCTGTACTTCTCTGCTCTGCCTTGGAAGAAAAGTCAGAATTAGCCAAAGGTGCAGTAGGTCTACACCTCTGAGAAAAACTCTTTATTTTGCCTGTACTTGAGGAGGCAGATCCCAGACAGCAGATCCCCACATGCTTATTTGTCCCGTCACTGCCAGTCTTGGGGTCCAGATTTGTGAGGCAATGGCAGCTGCCGCCTTATTGCCTTTGCAGGACCGCCACCACAAGCTCTGCTTTCCAATTTCTGCTCTCAGCCTTGAGTAAGTGCGACAGTCACAAAAGTACTAAATATTGTATCTTTTAAAAAAGTGGTTTCATTTTAACATTTGCAGCAAATGTTAATGAAAGCTATTAATGAAAATGAATATGTCAGTTCAGGTAGCAATGTTGCATGTACCCAGACATAACTTGTATCAACCTTTTGGGTAAAGGCATACAGATTGCAGAGGTTGTATTATTGCCGCTCATGAACTAGCCCATTTTAGTCCCATATTGAAGGAGAGCTGGACCTACTGTCCTTGAAGCCATTGATAAGATGGCTTAGAGAGGAAAAGTATTTAGCCTTGGTTGAAACAATGATTAATGTAAGGAGAAAGTTTGTAGCAAATAAAGGCAAAGAAACTCAAGGAAAAGCCGTCTGCAGAAATGAAACAAAAGCAATATTTAGGATGTTAGTTAGGAATGTTAAACCTTAGATTTTTATGACAGAAAATGTCTAAGCAGCTTCAGGGAGCCCAATCCCAAGCAAAAAAGCTCAGAATAGTGACATGAACATTACGCTATATGGACTTATCTATCCACTATAGGAAAAAAAAAAAGGTACCTGCTACCCCCCTTACTCCCACTTCATTCTACTGTTTTCAGTAATGATAACACCCACCATAATGCAAGTATACCTGAGGGACTTAGAAACTGCTGCCATTTCTCACATAACTCAATGATTTGATTTGAATCTTACCCAAGGAAAGAAGGAAAAGCAAGCCCTTGGCAGTAATTGATTCCAACAGTGTGGGGGACAATATTCTGCCAGGCAGGATTAAATTTGCTGTGATTGTTCCCCTGGTCACTTTTGCTGCAATAGAGGTGCTGTTTTTCTAATGTAAACTCCTTCTTAAATTCTAAACTATTAGGGGATTTTAAGAGTAAATCCTTAACCATGAACAGTGTTGTGTGCTGCATATGACAATGCGAGTGTTGCAAACCATTGTAGATGGGGCCAGTGGCTGTTACTGGTGTCAGCTACCACTTCAGTCCTGTGCTTAGTATTCATGTATTTCACCACTAATATTTTCCATGGAAAATACTTTGTTTAGCAAATATTACTGAAGTGAGAAACTATCAAAAATAATGAGCTTGCTTTTTCTACTCCTTTGCAATCTGTTCAATTTTTGTTTTGCCAATAAGCCCACATACTTAATAAGCCTTGGAGAATTTGAGATGGTGTATTTGGCTTTTTTTTTTTCATTAAAAAAGGGGGGTTCTTAATGCCCTGCCGTGTATCAAATGCTATGCATTACTTGCCATATGCAACAGTCTGTACCTTATCGTCCTGAGGCAGCTGTTTTACCCGGAGAAACTAACCGAGAAGTTGGAGAACGCCCTGTCAGACCCTTACCC
>NW_010172513.1:0-12434 GCF_000695765.1 Mesitornis unicolor
GGTGTGGGTGTTGTGTCCATGCACCCCTGACCAGTTCTTCACCGGTCTCCATCTTCCAGGAGCCACCTCGCTCCTCAGACCACCCTCATCCCCCTGAGGGAGGGAGTCCGGGCACCCCAACACCCCCCAAGACACCATCCCCACCCACGCCCTCAACCTGGGGACCTCTGCAAACCCGCACCCGAGAAAGGGGCCTGGCCTCAACCATGGATCTCGGTGTGAAACACAACCCCGGGTTCCCTTTTTTCTTGGCTTTTTTTCCTGGCGCAGCCCGGCCTTAGCAAAGCCGGGCTGCGCCAGGAAAAAAAGCCAAGAAAAAAATATTGAAATAATCAAAATAAGGGCTCATCCTGCCCATTACACTGCAGTTTATTCGCCTTGCTGCCAGGTGGCGAGGGCAGAATGCAAAACACCGCTGCCGGGCGTTGCAACCCGCTCGGCTTTAAGGCTGAATCAGCTTTTTGAAAAGCAAACAAGCAGGGCATAAGGGAGGGGGGGTGTGGAAATAAAAGAGATTTGTTGGGAAAGGAAGTGGCCAGGCCTGTCCAAGGGGAGGCAGGCGCGGATTAGCGATGGCAGCCGAGCTCCATCAAGGATTCGCTTCCCAAAACGGCTCCATCTAGGATTCGCCTCCCAAAACGGCGGGGCCGAGGGATGGCCAGGGACGGCCGTCACCTCCGCAGGCCGACATCCCAACTGGAACCTGCCGGTTTGGCAAAGGCGAGGATGCGGAGAAGAGCCGGAGCATCACGGAAAAACGGCTCTCGCAAGGCGACAGGGGGAAGTTGTATCATTTTAAATTTGTTCGTTTATCATACTTGGAGCTCGGTGCTGTTTTGTTAACTCGGTGTTGCAAATGGCTTTCGGAGCGCCTGCCTGTTCTCGCAAGCAGCGTTTCCTGCGCTTTAATCTGGCTTTTTTTTTGGTAGAAGAGCCACTCCAGTTTCAGCTCCCGCTGCGTGAGTCACATTTTCAGCACGACCAGCGGCAGGAATTGGTTAAATAAATAAATAAATAAATAGCGTTTCTTGTGTGTGTGTTGATTTTTGTTGTTGGTGTTTTTTTTAAAAGACAAAATTCTAGAGTAAATATTCCATCGGCTGGCAAACTAATCACAGCCGTTTAGGGGTGCGCTAATTAGTGCCATTTGCAGTTAACATTGTTCAGGGATTGCTCCTTTGATTTTGGGTGAAGGGAGGAGAAGATGCAGGAGCCCTTACGCCCAATAAAGCAACCGACTCCCCACACCCTTCGGCTCTCCTGGACCTCCCCACCGCCCCTAGAAACGCCTCCAACTTTAAAGGGCACAGTTCACCTCCCAGAGCGCCAGCCAGGACTCGGATGCCATCTATGGCACCGTCCCCTTGTCGCTGTTTTAGGGCTGCTGGGGGTCACTTTGATCTCATTTTTCTCCCGCTTTTTGGAGGGAGCTTGCTGAGGCTCTTCCTCCTCTTCCACGCGTTGCTGGGGACCTCATTGCCAGGGGTCACATCACCATCGATCTTTTCACATAGGACTTCAGAAAAGACCATGGGGTGATAATTTCCTAAGTGTTTTGCTCGTTATCATTTTCACCAAGGTCAGCCGGACCAATGACCCTGCTCCGTCTCTGGCAGGGAGGTAACGGGCTCCTGGGGAATTTAGGAAAGTTTTCTAAGACACCCTGCAACACACCACTGAGTTACGGCCTCAACGCAGGACCCGTGGCTGCAATCCTGGGCTCTTGCTTCTGGTGGTGGCTTCTGATAACGAACCTGATAAGCTGAGGTTGCACCATCCTCCTCTTGTGACTTGCCCAAATCCCATCCCATGTCTCTCTGTGCTCAGCAAAATGGTTGGGGTTTGTCTTCTCACTTGTGATTTCAGAGATGGAGCACATCCCCTTCAGTGCTGCTGTGGTTTAACTTGGCAAGCAGCAAAACCAGGACAGGTTTGTTTGGGGGGAGCTTTGGGAAGACAACACTTGTGGCTTGGGGTCCAAGGACCCCATCAACTGAGCTCTGCTCCTGGATTTGCAGCAAGCTGAGAGCTCAAACTCTTTCCTCTTAGCTTTGGTTAGCCATAAGGTCACATCCAAACCCAACTACCGTCCCCTCTGCCTTCGTCCTCCGAAACGCAGCTCAAAGGAACACTTCTAGCTGCAGTTTCCTTTCCAAGATGCCAAGACAGCAGCTCACACAGGACATGGCAGCTCATCTTTCTGTGGTGCAGATGGGAAAAGAATCAGCAAGTCACTCAACAGACACAAGCTGGAACACAGGAGGTTCCACTTAAATTTGAGAAGAAACTTCTTCTCAGTGAGGGTGACAGAGCCCTGGCCCAGGCTGCCCAGAGAGGTTGTGGAGTCTCCTTCTCTGCAGACATTCAAAACCCGCCTGGACGCCTTCCTGTGTAACCTCATCTGGGTGTTCCTGCTCCGGCAGGGGGATTGGACTGGATGAGCTTTGGAGGTCCCTTCCAATCCCTAACAGTCTGGGATTCTGTGATTCTGTGAAGTCACAACTGTATTCCTGGCCACAGGCAGAAATTTTGGAGTAGGCTTTAACAGTACTGCCTGCTGAGTGCCAGGTAGGTACAAGAGGATTTTAGACAAGTTCATTCGATAACCTCAGTAGGAAATAAGTTACTGGACAGATTTCCCAGTGCAGACAGAGCCCATACGTCAGTGATCAGAGGTTTTCCTCCTGCACTCCATCAGGACACCGCTTTGAGCAGGGATGCACCATCCAGCCCAGTCTGGTACTTCACTTCTCACCATGCTGTACCAGTGCGAGCGGGTTCCCTGGAACAGCGATGGTCTCTAAGGTTAAGATGTATTGCTCAGTGATAAGACACAGCGTACTTGGACTCTTTGTATTGGAATTATCTCCTGCAGGAGCTAATCCCCCCGGGTTTGGACTCAGCAGAGAAGTGGTGGACAGTTGGGTTTTTTAAATTCTGTTTTCTAAACAAGAAAAGCCAAGTTATCAGAATGCTTCTGGCAAGAAAAGGTCAGTTGGTGACTTTCTGTTTTTACAGGGAAAGGTTTTCTAAATCAGAGTAGCTGGGATACGTCGATATTTAATCATGTATAGGGAAAATTTTGGATTAAATTAAAAATTCTAATGTCAACTTTTAAGATACTATTTTTAAAACCATCCAAACTAAAACAATGCTTAATGTTAGGAACCCAAAATTCTGTCGATCTCAACTTGAATTTCCCCATAGTATTTCAGTTTGTGAACAGTCCCAGTATGTTTGACTTTCTGGCCCAGCAAGAGGACAGAACATTTGGATCTCCAAAAACTCTCACGCAGGAAAACTCCTCCTTCCAGCCCGCACTTTAGTGACAAGCAAAAACTATTCTGTTTTCCCACTTGTTTGTTAACTTCCTAAGAGCCCCTGAGCTGGTTTGAGAGCTGGCGACGGGATGGTTATGAGCAACGCTCACATATACATGGCTGACCAAATATTCTCTCATTCATGGGGGCAAGCCAGCCCTCCTACACCATCATCTCTGCCAGGTTCCTCCCGTACAGATCCTGCTCTCCAGCTCTGCCATCAGCCAGCGTTAATGCTTCCCATTACATCCCCCGTGGCAGCTCTCATCTTCTTGCATTGGTCTCCTTGGATGTCAGCGATATCCTTGGCACGGAGCACTTGGATCGTGTTTTGAAGAACCACTCGGCTGCCGCAGCCATTTTCTCTGTCACTGGATTCGACTTGAGCAGCCTGAGAGCTCCCCTCCAGCCAGCACGGCGTGCCTAGCAAAATAAGGGCAAACCTCTGCCTTTGCATCGCAGCTTCACTGCTGATGCATGTTAGATTTGACCAAAAATGGGTGAGATTTTAGAGATATTTTAACATAGCATGGAACAACTTCTTTTTGCCTTGAATTATGAAAAGATAAAACACCAGAAATCGAGCTCCAGATCTTTTTAGTGTGTTTTTTTGGTGTCTTCCCTTTGCCTCTGCTTTTCCAGGCTTGTGAAATACTCTAACTGCATTTTTCCTAGCATTTCTGTACTGCCAAGAGATGTACTGACATAATGTAACACATACACAAAGAAAGAGAGCTGAGATGCCTCAGTGATAGCAGGACTCCAGGAGCTGGGGACTTGAGAAAAGCATCGAATAGCCCGAGCCTTCAAAATGTTAAAGACCTGGCATCAGGGATCTCAAATAATAATAAAAAATACAGCCATTGATACAGAAAAAAAAAAGCCCAGACAAAAACCAAACCGAAAACTAAACCAAAACAACAAAAGTGTTCAGCACTCAACAGGTTTGTTAAGGTTTTAGCACTGGGGGATGATCTCACCTCTAGGCATCACATCCAGAAGAGGCCAACCCTTGCCTGCAGAGCAGATTCTGTTCTTCCTAAAAAGGGATGAGTCGCAAGGGAAGGAGCATTCAAAACATCTCACCCTCGTGTGGATACCAGCGAGGTAGGGCTCCTGGCACAGCCTTTCCCTCACTAGGAACATTAAAAGGGTCTCTCCTCATTCTCATTAGACTGGGAGAAAGTTGGTATCTCAGCTACTCAAAGATAACATGCCATCGCCTGACTCCTTCCTGAGGCCATTCAGAGAGCCTCCGCCCTCCCACACAATGGGGTTTATCTCGGAGTTGTTCCTGCCCCTCCCTCTGTCTACACCTTCAGGTATCCCATTAGGGAGGCTTTGATACCCGAACCCAGTAGGAAAGCATCCAGGTCCCTCAACCTCCACAGAGCAGCAAGCCAAGCGCAACCTCAGAGCGGCCCTGATCCAAGGGAGCGTGTGTCCTGCTGGAGGAGGCAGCTCCCTTCGTGCAGGCACCTGGACCTGCACAACCACCACGGCATGGCCAAAGGGAACCAAAACCCACTGCTTTTTCTTCTGCATGCACCTGAAACAACGGGATTCTCCTTCACGTGCCAGCAATCCTCCCCTGTCCTCACCCATCATCAGCTTCCTACAATACAAGGGGGTATCAGTCTCAGCAGAATTTGGCCCCTGCTTCTCTTCCTCCTGCACAGAACAGGCATAACAACACCCTACCTTGCAGGGCTTTTGAAAGCCTGGATTAAACAACTGCTCACAGATTTGAGTAAGAGGAAAATTAAATCAACATCCCATTGTAAAGCCAGAGTTACTGCATGCATATTTCCGTAAGTGTATTCAGCCTCTGTGTGAACGTCTGTAAATACAAACCAGCCTCCATAACAAGGCTCGTCTCAGTAGGGAAGGGCATAACACCACCCTACCTTGCAGGGCTTTTGAAACAACTGCTCACAGATTTGAGTAAGAGGAAAATTAAATCAACATCCCATTGTAAAGCCAGAGTTACTGCATGCATATTTCCGTAAGTGTATTCAGCCTCTGTGTGAACGTCTGTAAATACAAACCAGCCTCCATAACAAGGCTCGTCTCAGTAGGGAAGAAGTGACTTGAAGTTGAGGAAAAGCCAGATTTAGTTTTCCACGCAACCTTGATCGACCTCTTCACATCCACCCTTGGCACCGAATGTGGAAAAAAATGTGTGGCTGTGTAATTAAAGACTGCAGCGTAATGTACCTGCCCAGGCGGTGCTCCCCAGCTGAGGGGACCCAGCTCCTTGCCTCCTGCTTGGTCCCATGGATGAAGTCTGAGGGGGGATCAGCCAATTTTCTCTCTAAATGAGGAAAGCCCCATCCAGTGCCCCCGGAGAAGGGTGGCAGGGCACCTCTCCACTCACAGCTGTAGAGCAGATTCCCCATACACATCCCAGAGGTGTGAGCCTGGCCTCTGCAACCCAGGACTGCAAACAGCAACTTCCCACTTCACGTGAGCTGAAAGCTTCGTAGGCCCAAGGATTGGCCACAATCCCCCAGAACTCCCCAGACCCAAATAACACAAAAACACAAGAGCTACCAAGGTCCTTTGAAGTACAAAACATTCAAACAATCTGAATACAGCAGTCATGCTTGCACTCCACCCCAGAATCGAGCTGCTGTTCACACGCTTGCAGTGAAGCCTCTCTGGGGTTATTCAGTACCAGTGAGCGCAGTTTAGAGCAGCGGGGTCCAAACCTCACCAGAATGTTCTTCCTTCCTGGAAACAGCCAAGGACCAACGGGCTGGGGTCCTGACACGTTAGATTTGCTACCAACCTTTGCCATCAGTGCTTTCCAACCACAGCCAGTTCCCACTCATCCAACCGTGGGTCAAAGACCGTATTTTCAAGAGTAAAAACCCTCACTCCACGACACCTCCTGTCAAACCACACAGCCTTTGGGAAGGAGGTGAAAACAGAGGCACACATGGCTGAGATTTTCTTGCTTCTCCCTGCCCGTGTTCCAGCCAAGCTGCCAGGTCTGCCCTGTGCTCTCCATAGCAAAGCTTGTATCCTTATTTAGTTCCTATTAGCACTCACTGTTGCCTACACAGGTAATTTCCTGCGCTGTGTCCCACTTTCTCGGCAATACAAGCTCCCATTCAGCAAGGCACTTACGCACAGGAACTCACTGCCTTCAGCAAGAGCTAAGCACAAACTCCAGAGCTTTGCTGACTTAAGCACAGAGCTGACAATTCCTTTCCCTCTGGAGCACCTCGGTTCGCAGGAGAGTCCTCCAAAAAATTCCTCCCTCCTTGTTTTTCTAGTAATTTCTGTCTTGCCCTGAAGCAAACATATGTGACAACACTGTTAAGAGTCAGAATTCTACGGACACTGTAGAAAAAGATGTGTGCCAGGCACACACCCCTGTCAAGGTAGATGAATAGATGCAATAACAAAAGTGATCCTGATCAGGTCTCTTCTCTTCTGGACTAATTTTCCCCAAGATGGCACCAAACCAAAAGTGGTGGCGCTGCTCTGATTGACAAATCAGATCCAGTTGACTGATCAGGAGAAAAAAAGACAACTGCATGACTCAGTTTCCCTCTGTCTTTACAGAGATGGAAGGATGCTCCCCAAATCCCTTAATAACTTGGCCCCTGTGGCCTTCTCCTCCTCCATGCTCTTATTTCTAGGCATCAAAACTTGTGCATCTCTCATTTGTGCTCCGAAAAAAAGAGTTAAGTTCAGTTTGGGCCTGTGATTCCTGTAGGGAATCCAACTGGAGACCAGGCAGGGCTCATCCCAATGCCAATGACAAAACTAAGCTCTTTCAGCTTTAGTTACGATGCAATGCCAACAGCCACTGCCATGTGCACATGGAGGTTCCTTCTGCTCACACCTCTTGTTTTATTGAAAACAATTTACCCTGGAGCACTACAATTAACTGCAGGGTAAGAGATGGTGGTGACGTACCCTGAGAAGGTGGAGCCAAAGAGTTTGGGACAGAAGACAGTTGTGTCTGGCCCCACAGCATTTGTTGTAACAATAAAAATCACCAAGGACGGCTGCCATTTCCCATTTCCTGTGCTGTCAAGAAGATCCTGAGAAAGTTCCAATTTTCAGTGAGATGTACAATTTATTTATTTATGAAGTGAGGGTATCAGAAATAACCCCTCCAGCCTCTTCTTCTCTTTACCTCCCCCGTTCCCTTCCCACCTCCCAGTTTCTAGCTGATCCATGAAATGCGAGAGGAACAATGTACCTTGGGAGGGAAAGGGTTCTTTGCCCTTCACTTGAGCCCTCAGCATCATGGCTGGATCAAAAGCCCTTTGGAAGAACTAGTTCTGGCTCAGGCCAAGTCACAGGCTCGATGCCATAATCCTTACATGGAAGTGTTACGCTGAGGGTCAGAATAGGTGATGATAAAGTTCCCTTCCAGCCAAAACAATCTCTGAACCTCCAAGGAAATCCACCATCCTCTGGCAAGAGCCAGGACCAGACTTCTTGAAGTGGAACAATGTCTGGCTCCAGAATCATAGGGGCAGCGCCTCTGAAGAGCTATGAAATCATCTCTTCTGCTTGGGAGGTTCGACAGCTACGCTGGCATTGCCTGTCAGACCACAGGACTGGAAAGCTGGGAACAAAACCAGAGTAGGTACCTTCAGAATGGCTTTAAAGCTAATGTTACACTGCTAAAAAGGAAAAAAATAAAAAATAAAGGCCCTTAAGCCGGCTTTTTAGTGTAGTAAAAGCGAATTTGGAGATTTCCTTTGAACATGGTAGAAAGCCGTTGTGCAACCCAGCCTGCTCAGCAGGCCCAAGGTGGGAATGGCAGAAGCTGCTGCAAGTCAGGACCAAGGTACCCGAGTGGAGCTGTGTGGGAGGCGAGGCCCAGAGTCACAGGAGAGCAGCAGCTTCAGAATGAACAGGAGCTGGCAGAGACTGATGAAGGCAGCTCAGACAGTATCTGTCTGTAGGAGGCCTGGCTCAATTCAAGGCCAATAACTTGTTGCCCTCTGAACACCACCAAGAGGACTGGAAACAAAGGCATATCTGCCCAGCATGGTTCACGTTGAGCGATTGCTTAAATGCTGCAGCAGAATGAAGAGCATTAAGAAAGGCAAGGAGCCACTTCAATGGCTGCAGGCGCACAGGGCTGCAAGTTTTTGCATGAAGCCCAAGTCAAAACCAGGCAGGCAACTGGGACATAGCTTTGAAAGGAAAAACAAATAAATTACTAGCCTTCATTTTCTCCCATTCAGTTTAAATTTAAAGGGGAGTCCATCAACTTTAAATAAATTATCTTTATAATTAAAAACATTTTCCAAGCCTTTGGATGATTAATAAGGCATTTTTCAAATTACTTTAATTCACACAAATTACGCCGCTTGTTTACCCCAGTCAATAATTTTTCTTCCAGAGAGATAAAGCTATCCCAGGAGGAGATTTCCCTCCAGGGACCAAGAGGAAAAGGACCCCAGAGAACTGCCTACAGCACCAGCAACACATGGGAGGTCTTTCACTGCAAGCGACAGAGCTCGTTACACGAGTCACGTCGCGTTGAACACTCACAGGACTTCTTTTGCTAAGCCTGACTCTTTGCCTGGGTGAGATGAGGAGACGTGAGCTTGATCAGCTCCTAGAGGCCTTAAGCTGTGTTTTGCCTAGACCTTGCCTGAGGTGCCAACCTTGCCAAGGGACCAGACTTTGTAAATCTAGCACGAAACCACAGCAGCGGCTGCACAGCTTCTGGGTTGAGTCAGGCTTGTGCTGGCAGAAGCCAAATGCATTAGAGGTGAGCAGGAGGGACAGGAGAATTTAAGACCCTCGTTTACATTTTCTCCTGCTTTCGCTGCCTTCAGCGCTATGGTTCCCTTCAGCTTTTCAAGCCCACACGCTGATGGACAGGAGCTGGAAAGCCAAGGAACACGTGCTTCCTCCATGTGCTGTTTTCCCTTAGTGAAGATGTATCATGGGCAGATCAGTAGCAAGGTATGATTTTTGAACAGCCTTTACAAAAAAGGACAGGAGATGGAGAAGCAGGAAAGGTCACACAGTAATTGTGAAGCAAAATGATCTCCTGTTCATTTTTCTGCTTTCCAAAAACAGCTGCTTCAAGCCTTTTCTCCTCCTCTGTCATTTGCAGACGCTGGAAAGTTTTTTAGCCCGTTATGAAATACAGTACAACAAATTCAACAAGAATTATCTTCCCAGTTATTTGATTCTATTTTGACACTACTTAAAACAGCTACATACATATTTTTATATATCTAAAAGCAACGGTGCATTTCCATTCCCACCCCAGCACTGCAGTCTGCCTTTGTGGTGCGAATGGATTTGCTGGGTCCCCTTTCCACAGGAAGGGCTGAGATGTCCTGACCCAGAAGCCTGCGGGTAGCAGCCACACCAACACCTGCAGGGTGACACAGTGACGTGGAAGCTAGGAACTGATCGTGCTGCCACATGCCCAGCACAGAGCATTGCTGCAGCCCTTTCCAAGGCTTTACAAATCAGGGTGCTCATGGTTTGACCCTCCAAGACTCCTGCAGACTCTCCAAAGACAGCAGTGATGTTTCTTCATCTTTACATTCTTTACTCTTTCTCCCGTTTCAAGACAGCAGTTATTTCATAACCTATGTGTCCCTGCAGTTGGCAGTTATTCTTAGGCAACTGTAAGCTACAAGTGTCTAGCTAACAAAATACACATGCTTTGTGTAGCATGAACTGCTCTTCAGCCAGCAGTGTACACACAGCAGACCTTGTTGCTTCATGAACTAAAGCATGGTAGGAGATTATCAGGCAAGGCTTTCCCTTCCTGAGAGACAAGAGCAGGCACTAGTGAGACTCACAGTAACAGAAGCAGCAGCAACCTGTAGTTGCTTAATGGTGGCCCGAATCTTTCAGATCAGATGCACAGAGGCATGTGAGTTTCTGTGGAAGCCTGACTTATATTAGTCAAATCAGCACTGAAAAGCACTACCACAAGATTTATTCTAATACGTGTTGTACCACACCCTAAAAATAACAAAAGAAAACAAGTTGAGATAAAAGGTATTTGCTGTCAAAGGTGGGGAAATACCTTCAGAAAGCCACAATGTTGGCTTCCTCTAAGAAATCAAACAAGAGTGGTAGACATTCTTCAGATTTCTTATCAAAGACAGGTGTCTTGTCTACTTGGGTTTAGCACACTACCATGACAGGGCAGTGCTGTTCATGACCTGAGGGCTGCAGCCAGGAAGAACAGTTTCTCACTGTTCAAGCAGACAAAGCAGGTAACTCTGTGTTAATCCTGGTCCTGTGAGCTGCTTGTAATACTTTGCACTCTGGAGGTGCCTCAAAACTGGCATCAGTCCCAAATCTTTGGCAGTCTAAACCTTGCCCCATATGAATTTACAGCACCTAAGCCACAGTGTGCTAGCTCCCTGGATGAACATCCTTGAGGAGAGTGAGGGCAAGGCAGCATAATCTGCTTTCTCCACAGGTTATCTGCATACCACAAGGCACCCATGGGGAAGCTGGCACCAAGAAACCAGCATGTGCTCAGTTCCTGCCCTCCATCAATGTATTTTAGCATGTGGACTTGCACAAACTTGAACGACTAGAAGAGAGCTGCCTGAGAATAGCTGGCTAAGGGATTGAGGGCCTAGTGACCAGTTGCAGAGAAGAACAGATTTACTCTTTGTATATTTTTTGTTCCCCAGACAAGAGTACACAACACAGAGGTAAGGTCAAAACTCTCCTTCTGTTTCATGTGGAAATCCAGAGTAAGAGTGACTTGCTACTCAACTTGCTCAGCTGCTGTAAGACAGCATGACCATTCTTAAGTTGTTAAAACCATAAATAATTATAAAAGCTCAGACCAGTAGCAAGGAATCTAAAAAACTGTTTGGTCTCCTTTTAGAGCATTCGTCCTTGAAGTGATGCCAGGCACTGTAAAAGGCACTGAGGTCCTGTGCGTGCTGAATTCCATAAAACCACATCTCACCAGAAGGAGATGCTGCACGTAGCCACGAAGAGGCTCCAATCTAAAAAGCACACCCCGTTTCCTCACAGCTGAGGGGTGGCAGGCTTGCGGTACTTGCACTGGATCCACACTCTGTACATCGTCATTTGTTTCCCACGGTTCACTTGCAATCGCCGATCAACCAGATTTTGGATTTTCTCCAGCCCAGCTGTTGTGAAGAGATCATCCAGTTCATCTGGAAGCAGAAAGGAGGAGATTAAGAAGCTTTCATTTAACTGATACCAGCTCACATTGCGGGCTAAGCAATGTGGAAAGATGGGCCAGAGGAAACTCAGTCTCACTCTGGCAGGGAAATGTAAAGATAAGACAGGACTTAACGACCGTACTATGGGGGGATTAAGAACACAGTTTCTCTAGTTTCCCTTGAGTTTACCTTCTGCCAAGGAAAGAAAGAATTATTTGGAAGACAAACAGAATTACAGAGACTCAACAAAGAGAAGACAGCAGCAGTTTCAGACATGGGTATCGCCTCTAGTAACCAATTAAGGGAGCATCTTCTGGCGAGTAGGGACAGATCCATTCCTTCCCCCTTCCCCCTCTCTCCAGAGGAATTTCAGAGTCTGCAAGAGCAAAGAATGGGATCAGACCTACGCTTTTAAATGGTGGCAATAAGACCTGTGCTGTATAGGCTGGACGGGAATGGGATTCATTAAGGTTAAGTTTGGGAAAAAAAAATCCTTAAAAACCACACCCAGTTGGGGCCCAATCAAAGCACTAAGAGCCCTCGAGGCTGCTTACACTTACACTGGCAGGTATTCCTGACCAAGCAAATAAAGTATCACAGTGCCCCAGCACACTGGCCGTGGGCAAAGCCAGACTGAGTCCTGCTGAGCAGCAGGGAGCTTGTTCAACTGCAGCCTGGGAGCACGTGATTCCTATGGAGTTTCTGGAGAGAAAGGCTAACAGGTCCCAGCTTGTGCTCTTTTATCAGATGCTTGCCATCATGAAGCGTTTGCCAAACACACATTACACACTAATTTTGTTGTGACAAACAAGGCTCGTGCAGTGGGGAAGGGAAGAGTTCGTTGCAGTTGTGCCACTGCTCTAAAACTGACCATGAAGCGGGGCCTGTGGCGGAAGCCACTGGAGGTGCCATTGGTGATAAGCAGGGAAAATACGACTGCTCAACACCA
>NW_010172513.1:12465-13437 GCF_000695765.1 Mesitornis unicolor
ACCAGAGAGGCTGCCTCAGCTTTCTGCTGAAGCACACCCTTCATACTTCCCTGTAGGAAACCAGTGAAGTTAAGAGAAGGTCCTTCAAGTGGAGTACATCTCACTCTACCTTCTGCAGGCAAAAAGATTCAAGGAGAGCTCCTCCAATCTCACCCCTCCCAGTGTAGCAAACACCAGTCTTTCTCTCAAAGGATTTTCCACTAAGGAACTTACCATGCCATATTTGCATCAGCAAGAGACAAGTCCAGGTCCCCATGAAACTGGGAGACACTTAACGTTTCACACAGCGCCATGAAAGAGACTGGAAAGAGCCAGTGGCAAAACTTGAGGGCACAGGGACAAAAAGAGGTGAGAGGAGAGTCAAAGGATGTTTTCTAGCCTCCTACCTTGAGTGAAGAAGTAGACTCTGGTGCCATCACCTCTCACATAGAAGTTATTAGACAGACATTGACCTAAGGGCAAGAGGGATTTAAACAGTTACCACCTATCATTTAAAAATCAACAACTGCCATCCAACTACAGGCACTTCTCCCAGAACATGCTGTGCTCGAGGGGAATTAATGAGCTGTCTCCTAAACAGAGTAGACACTACTCCTGAGAAGCATCACCTATGAGTGATCTGGCAAGACTCCCCAGGGGGAAGAAAATACCTTTCTTAAACCGAAGCTGGGCCAGATCGTAACGGCCGTAATCTCGTAACAAAATCATTCCTCCTGGTTTCAGGAGGCGACTCAGTCTGTTAACGATGCTTTGCATCCTGAGGAAAGAACAAAACAAAAGTATTCAGCAATCTGCAAAGTGATGCTTGTTTCCTTAGCTGACTTTCCAAAAAGAAGGTATAAAGTCTTACCTATGTTTCACCTTCACATGAAGAGCTACCAAGAGCTAGCACTTTTCTGACCTCTCAGACTTAGGCAGGTTGATTTTACTGGCTGGCTTTTTTTTTACGCCCCCCCCATCTCCTTTTTTTTT
>NW_010172513.1:13461-15011 GCF_000695765.1 Mesitornis unicolor
CAGGAATTAACTGCACTCCCTTACTAATTACAGCAGTATCTCCACTGGTTTCTATGTAATAAGTGAACTTGAAGAAAAACACTGTGAAATAAAACCAAAGGGAACACAAAAGAGAGACTAGTGCAGGCTGTAACAGTCACGCTAAGATCACAGCACTTTTCTTAACTGTTTTCTCTTCCCTTTTCTATTCCCTCTCTTCTTGCCACCTCCCATATGAGAATTTCCTCTAGCCTTTGAGCCTTAAAATCTAGCAGCAATTTCCACAAATGGGTGCTGAGTGCTCAGTGTCACTGGGGTTCGGAACAGGTGAGCAACTCTGACTGCAGCAAGACATCATCTACAGCCACTGAGTACTTCAAAATCACACCTAGCCTATGCCAGAATTTGTTACAACAGAAAGCACCTGCAAATTTCATTTTTCAGAGGCTTAATGGAAAACTGGACCAGACACTGAGCAAACTTTAATTTTCCTTGATATGAGGAGATGTACTACTAAAGAACTCCAGCTCTATATGCATTATCTTCTACAACCAGAAGGAATTATTAAAACTTACTTCTCTGGGAGAATCGCTGAGAGGACAAAGATAAGAATAACAACGTCAAGACTCTCTTCTGGCATTGGGAAAGGACTTTGGTCGTTGCACAGGTCATGGACAAATGCAAAGCAGCGAGAAGAATCATATTCTGCATTGTTCTGTATTTAAGAGGAGAGAAATCAGAGCATTAACAGCAGACCCTGATCTCAATATTATCTGGACATGGAAGCATTTTGACTTTGAGATAAAGGGGTATGTCCAGAGATCTGTTTCAGCCTCACTGGACTGAGGCAGAAGTGGTCAGGTGTGTTCTCTGGGCAGACAAAGAACTAGGGTGAAATGTGGAAAGTAAGTACATGTGGGAGATGTACAAAGAGCACTGGACTTGTTACATTCAGACAATCAGCACTGCCAAAAGCCTAAAACTGGACTGAGGTGTTGTTACAATTTTAAGGTCAGGTTTTCCACCAATAGTGGTAAGAAGTGAGGGTTTTACACTGTAAAGCTGGAAATCTTTTCAAAAGTGAGAGCGTCAGGGCCCTCCTCTGCATCACTGAAATCAGAATTCATTTCAGCTACAAGCAGACTACTCCCTATACGTGAAACATCAGGCCTGGCTACTTAAAATTATGCTTTTAAAAATCACAAACTTCTAAAAGAAGTTGTATACGCTTCTAAAGCTGCTGCTACAGATTGCAGTAGCCTCTATAAACAGTGCTCGTGTCACCTTAAGAGGATGAAATGACACACTGCCTCTGCTGCTGTGCTCCCCATCTCACATCATGAAGTGACTTCATACATCCTCAGTTCTGTTCTGACCTGAAATCTGTTAGCAGTATTTGCCACAGACTAAATTCCAGCCTCCTGCTCCACAGACAACACTATTGCTCCTCAGCTGTCTGTGCACAAGCAGTCAGGCCACGCTCCCAGAACTGCAGTGACAATAACGCACACACAAACCAAAGCCAGCTTCAGTTCCTGTTAAAAAATAGCCTGAATGCTTTCAAGGTTCAG
>NW_010172513.1:15042-21654 GCF_000695765.1 Mesitornis unicolor
ACTCAGCTAAAAGAGCACTGGATTCAGAAAATTACTGCCAACCACAGGGGAAAGAAAATCTGGCTGACGTGTCCGCTGCCAATGTGACATTTTGAGAACTCCAACTCCTCTCGTTTCTATAATATTTGATGACTCGTTTTCCTGATTTACCAGTACAAGGGTCAGCAGCAGGGCTAGGTAAAAACAGAAGGCTGCCAATACAGCTAGGCAGCCAGTGACGGCTGTGACATATTTGTGTTAATGTGCCATTGGCACCAGGTACTTCCTACCTTCATAAGGGACCACAGAGTTTACCTGCACAAGATCCACAGCTGTTGTAGAAAAATCACAGCAGTAAACAAAAAGGCCTGGGTCACTGAAATAAAGAAAAGAAACTATCATCATTTATATAAAGATGCTCCACAGGAATTAAGAAGTGTCTCAAGTGCACAGAGCACAGAACTGGAAGCCAGAAATCCTGGGTTTCAGTCTCTGTCAATAATGCCTTGAGCAAAATCTAGTGGATCACGTTGCTCCTTAATGCCTCAGTTATGGAACTGACTGCTTACTTTTCCTTCTGGAAAAGGAGAGACACTAAGGCCAGTATGAAAATGCTTTCAGAATGAGACATCTAAACTCACATCATGTTTTGCTGCTTGCATTCTTGGACCAAAGACTTCCAAGCTCAAAACACAATCATCTGAAGTTGCAGATGGGAAAGGTACCATTTGCACCTGGCCTTTCTCTGGGATTGTCTAAACTAAGAGCACAGGCAACATTTCCAAATGCTTTTCAGAGGCCGGTATATCAAGCAGATGAAATACTTACTTATTGGTTTGTAAAATTGGGAAGACTGTATTTCCAGCACCACAGCCAACCTGCACAAAGAAAGATGTACACATAGTAAAAATAATTTCTTCAGCATGTCCCATGCAGCCGATTTCAAATCGTCTCTTTACAGCCATGGAACAAAGAGCAACTCATGAGTAACAACTGAGCATAGCAGTGACCATTTGCAAATCTCCCTGCAATATCTGAATACGTTCAGCTCTGAGGAGCAGGCTCACATATAGATATTTGTGGGAAACCACTAAGCCAGTTCTTGTAGAAATCTTACTAACAAGCTATATATTGTTACTCCTTTGAAAACTGTTATTGCTGGAATCCCAAGCGTAACAGCCAGTATGAGTCACTGCAGCATTGGCAAAAGCCACGGATTAGTTGCATTCACTTCCATAGAAAATCGCAGCAATGGAGAAAGAAGTTTGCTTTACTATAATTACATCCTGCTGTTTCAGAGTTTCCTTCACTAGATGGCTCTTCCTCAAGTTACAACTACGCCTGCAATGATTCTGTTGTACTATTCCTTCTGCTTGTTCCCATTTGAAGAGGAGATGGCTCACACAACTGGGTTTGGGGATTTTGCCTCTGAATGTTTAAGGAATCAGTAAAACTGAAGTAGGCTGAGCAGAAAACACCACTGATGGCTTACAGTGACAGCACTAAAAATACTCAGGAGAGACAGGAAAGCCACAATGACCCACGAACATCAAAGTCTGAGGAAGTCTTGAAACTTTAGATTAAAAAATAGCAAGGACGGTTCATATTGACTCTCCTTGGAAGGACAGAACTTCCATAGCACATGAAGCATTTAACAAAATAAGTGATATCTACAGTGAACAAACGAGAGGTGGCAGAGCAAAATGTCACTACCAGGTATCAGGAGTCTAATACTGAGAGGTCCTACAGACTTTTCTGGGCAAACTCTGTCTCACTCTGAGACTCCTCCTTATTACATGGGCCATAGGGAACAAACCAAACAGCATCTTTACATTATTGGCTTTCTCGTTTTGTTTCCCACCTCCCAAGGCAAACAAGAATCAGCACAAACATGGAAAACATAAATAACAAAGGAAAGCTTCATACAGACAAGTAAAAAAAAATCAGCGTCTTCAAAAGATGACTTAAATGCTTGTTGCAACACCTGATAGTAATAGCTTATCTTTTAAACTCAAAAACTCCTGCTCTGCCAATTCAGTCTGAACCAAAAGAACCCAAACAGATTTAATTCGGTTATAAGCTGCCCTCTGTTTTTTGCATTTTACTAATGCACAGCAATCATCCCATTCACCTGCTGTTTGCCAGTGATGTTTTTATGTCCCGGTCACACTAACACTGACAGAACGGATTATTTGATGTGTGGCAATCTGGTTTACAGCTATTACCTCTAAGATACGGTAAGATGCAGATGATCCCGGGAAACCTCCACCACTTTGGTTCAGCTCACTGTACTTCTGCGTGGCCAACTCCTCTGTGCGGATCTTAGGTGTGCATCTGATCAGGTTTAACTGATTCTCTGCTCTGGTTTCCACTGAACAATGTCCATTTTCACAGCTTCCCAGCCTTTCATTGCTGGATTCTTCTTTGTTACTAAATTCTTGGACAGAATCCCCATTTTGACTTGGGTTCCTGTTAGGTGCCAGCTCAGGAAATTCAGTGAACAGCCAGTGCCTGTCCTTGAAGAAGCCATTTTCATGGATTTTATAAAAGTCATCCCAGTACCTCTTAGCATTCACCTCGTATTCCTCTGTAAACACAAACAAAACCATCAGCAGCAGTCAAACCAGAAGGTCTCACAGTCTAATCAGTTCAGGCAGTCAGGATCACCAGAGACATCTATTCAGCAATCTGCTTTAATAAGTAAGGTTATCGATTGAAAATCACCTTTATTTAAATCGTGTCATCCCACATGAACACTCAGCCTGCCTCCTCACAGTTGCTTTGTTAGGACTAAAAAGGGAAAAGAGATAGAAGAGGAAGCTGGCTGTCTCCTGGTAGGATTTAAAGGAAGCTGGCAACAGAAAAGGCCTCTGTGCAGGAGGCTGGAATGAAGAAATCCAGGTTTTACTTCCATCTCCAATGCTAACTTGTTCAGCTCACTGGAATAATTCATTTGGAGCCTCATGGCATTAAGTGTCAAGCACTTACAACTTCTAAGACAGCTGCCTGGAGCTGAAGAGCTCTGTCCAACACACCACCCCCTTTTTCCAATGGAGAAACAGAAAATAAGTTAACTATACAGGCCTGGCAGAAAGCTTAATTAGCAGTTGTGCAATACTCCAAGATTACAGGACAGCATCTCTTACACAAGTATTGCTAGAGTCAATCTACAGCACTTTGATTTCATAGCTCAGTGCAAGTTAAGGCATCACACATTTATGAAATCAAAACAAAAGAGAAACCAACAGAAGTGACCACAGTCATTAAAGTAATAGTGGAGAGCTAAGGTGGATAGACTAAAGACGATAAGAATTAACTTCAGCAGCAAGCATTATCATTTTCACACCAAGTGAATACATTCCAGTAGCAAGATGAGCATTACAGAAAGCTGCAAGAACTCTTACACAGCCAGGACCTAATGAAATTCGAGTCGCCCACAGGATGATTTCCACACACCTTCACACATTTCAGATCCAGTACAGGGGATCTATTTTTTAACATGGGAAATTATGAATTCAACTGGCTTCCTGCATTCTCATCAATGTGCCAAGTTCTCTGTCCTTGGAAATAAGAGCTAATTATAGCATCCTATACCTGCAATCACCTAGAGGCATTAACATCCACGGCCAGGGAACCCAACTGCATTTCAATACCATGCGACTCCTTTGCCACCTTTGCACAGCAACAAGTGCAGCACTGAATGCAAATGATTCCCCCACAGTTAAAGATGACAACTGCATGCGAGAACAGATAAATTCTTTCCAACATGTGCCAAGAGAAGGGTTAAGAAAAAAAGCAGGCATCTTAAAATTGGAGATTAGTATCATTATCTGAACTCCAGTTTATCTATTAGTCTTTCAGAAAAGCATGTGAGTGTTTAGAAGATATCTGGAGTCAGTAAACAAAACCTAAAAAACACCTGGAAAAATACGTAGCCTCAGCCATATATAGACAAAAATGGCTTTAACAAAGAACCAGGAGCCAGTCATTGGTATATTTTTAGTAGGATCTATCCCTGAAGCACAAAGAGCTATACATAAAAATAATCTCTTTACCTCAACTACAAGGGTTTTCTCCTTTTAAGAAATCTTGTCCTTAAGCCCCAAGCTAAAAGAAATTTTAATGTCTGATATTAGACTAGAGCAGTAAGTTCGTGCCAGGATCTCACTGTAGCTCAAAGTAAGCTTGAAAGGTCAAGGCACTTTACTATTTGCATAGGAGAACTCAATGACTTCTAATGTCAGAAGAAGAAGTGTTATTGATCCAGTCCCTGCTCACTCCTTCCTGATTTGTCACTGTCCATGCACTAGTAGGGATATGCAAGGCTGCTGGGGCTGTGAATGCTCTTTAAGCTAGCAAAAATAAAGTCCCGATTCCTAATAAAGTCCCAATTCCTGATAGTCCCTAGCAACCCCTTGACAACCTGAGTTCATCAGGATGCTTATCTGAGGTGCTGTGGCAATATTCCAACCCAGCCACTTTGGGTTATCCACATTTTTGCCACAGTATAATGCTGAACAAGACGTTGTGCTCCTCCTGCGTTAAATTGTGAAATTCTGTTGGATGCTATTGAACAGCTGTTATGCTCCAACCCACATGGGTGGATGCTTTAGGTAAGGCTCATTTACCTCATAGCCTAGTGTTTTCAAAGCAGTGGAATAAAGGATCAGTAACAGCATAAATGCAAAAAATCAAGGGCCAGCTGACAAAGATCATGCAAAAAATAGAACTAAAGCAAAAAAATGATCGTAGTATTTTTTCAGTCTGACTTCCTGCACAACTTATGCCAGAAAAGTTCACATAATACTCGCTTCGAGACCCTTTTTGTGGTATTAGCTCACAAGGACATCGGCCAGATTCCTCCAGAGACTTTCTTGATAAGGATTCTTTCTTCTCATCTTTGTAAGGACACCCCCAAAGCCAAGCCCATACTCACCCTTTCACACTGCAGGAGAAGTGCAAACAAAAGTAACTGTTCACAAAATACAGGAAGAGAACCAGGGACCCCCTGAATTACATGGCAGGGGCTAATTATGGAGCCTCAAAAGGAAACCAAGAAACTCTTCCACTTTCCAGTCAGGAGACACATCTTCAACATAGCCCACAGAACTTCTCTCCTTCTTCAAAACAAATTGTGACAGCCCCAAGAAGTCCACAGAATAATACAGCCATAATGACCAATAGCCTGCCTTTGTTCTCATGCCTGGACATCGCTGAGTCTCAAAACACCAGACCCTTCAGGCACATTTGACTGGGCTGGTTTCCCTACGTTTCAGCCACCCCATTGTCTCCACATGCCTCCCACTGAATAGCAGCCATCAAAATGTGATGGGTCTCCATTGTTCGGTCTGGGAAATACATAGTGAAGACCTGGCACGCTGCTCTAACAGAAAATTGCTCCACAATTTCGTAGTTGCATATAGGTCCTCAAAGCATGACAGATAGCACCCTTTAATGTTAACCAGATTTTAAAATGAACTCAACACAATGGGTACCACAATAGACACTGCTGGATACTTCTGGGAATCCAAGAAATTAGGAGGGTTGCTCTTTGGTATAATTACATTTGCTATTGTGAACATAACTGGAAGCTATATGGGAAGTGTCTCAATAGCTCCAGTAGTGTTCAGCATCGCCTTACAGATGACACACTCAATTTAATTTTAACAAAAGGAGCAGATCCATCCTAGAACTCGACGGGACATAACAAGATCATAAGCAAAAAAGTCTCTTATCATACCAGAGAACCAGAAGCCACCAGCACCATTTAAGGGACTGGATGATACCTGACAGGCGTGGGGGATGCATTGTCAACCAACTCCCAACAGCTTCAACTGTGTTACCTGACTATAGAGCTATGCACCTTTAGCTTGATTCAGATTCAGGTAAGCTTTGCATTTTGGATGTATAAATATCCTTTAAGCCAAGTTTTCCTCAAGTGTGGAATCCCTTTTCTGCCACTCTGATGATAAACACTTCAGTCAGGATAAATTAATTGTCTTTGCCTCTGGTTTAATCATTATCACACTGTTTGTTACCTTGGTAGTGATTAATTTAGACACTACTTTATTAAACCTTCTTAAGAGAAAAACCAAGCTTGCATTAGGGATAGCTCCACAGCATGCAGGCAAACAAAAGATCGCCTGTTAGAAGTTAAGCTTTAGAGAGCAAAAGCAAGCAGAGAAAATAAGACTAAATGAGGCTGTTGCTCTACACTGAAAGAAATCTGTTGACAAGGAACACTAACAAGAATTTAAACATACACAATGTGAACAAAGAAACTCAACCCATGATGACTCCTCCCAGCCAAGACCATTTCTGTTCCAGCAGGATGAGTCTCTGGAGAAGGTGGAAAAGTCACAGAGAGGTAAATTAAGAACAGAAAGATCCCTCCTCCTCCATTTTTCATTATCAACCACTAGGTAATGTATTTTTGAATGATCTGGGAGATGGGGGAAGGGAGGAATAAATGACAATGCATATGCAGCTCTGGACAGACCCTTCTGCTCTCATATGAACAAGTGAAGACTCAGCATTACAGCAGCACCCAGAAGTACCTTGTTTATCTTGTGGCAATAGCTGTGAGCTGTTCTCTTGAACTTTACTCCTGGCACTGGCTTCCTGCTCTTCCGA
>NW_010172513.1:21685-23317 GCF_000695765.1 Mesitornis unicolor
TGTTGTAAGAGATAAGATGAACTACTCAGCTGAGAACGGCAGGGCAAAGACAGAGAGAAAGGTCTAGACAGCTCTCCAAACTGACAGCCACGGAGCTCTTCCACAATCTCCAACTCCAGCTCAGCAGCAGTACAACATCTGTCAGCATGGACGGTACCCAGCTCTGCAGGAACTGCACTCATCACACTGCAAAAGATGTAAGTGGAAGGGAGCCCAAGAGACACCAAACCTGTCCCCTAATCCTTTTCCCTATGTAATACTTTAAAGTTTAGAGGCAACAAATCCACACTATAAAACCAAAGGGGCTTTCAGCATGACCAAGCAGAAACTGCCATTCACACATGATGGAAAGCACCTGTGGCTGCCAGGCAGGTGCTTGAGTGCACAGCATCAGTGTGGACATTTGATTTAGCAGTCTTAGAGAACTGCATTTTCTTTCTTAAGCTAAAATAAAAAAGGCCGTAGGATTATTTGAAAGGAAAGTGTTCTATTAAATCAAATTATGAGAAAAATATGCAGGAAGTTTTAAAGCGTTAAGGATCTATTAATAACTTAAATGTCCATTCATAATTGTGTAGTCATTAAAGTCATTAACTTGGCCATTTTTTTCATTAAAAGAAGTGAATGAAAAGCAGACCACAAGGATCAAGCAGCACTATTCTGGCCCCAGGAGGAATTGGTCTTTTGATACTAACTCACAAAACAAAGACTTTAATGTCAAGTCTGAAATAGTAGATTACCAGGAGTTTCTGCAGGGAAATATTATTGAGGATATGCTTCTGTAACACACCTTTGACATAGCATAGTCCCAAAATCAATGACAAGCTGATACATGCATTAATTACTTTATTACAAATTAAACATACCCAATTCTTAACAGGGTGGAGCAGCCAGAGACCAAAACTGGACATATTTAGTTCAGAAATCCAAAACACCTTTGGTTCTCAGCAAACCTGAGAATTTTGGTGCTTATCATATCTTAAAACAACAGCTTTCTCCAACCAAAGACCTGCTTCAAGCTCACACCTAGCACGATCTCGCTGTTACAGCACAGTGCTGCAGCAGATGGGTGACATTATCTCCCTTCAATTTATACATTAGTCACTAACACGTACAGATGGAGGAGGGCTATAGACTCCTGCGAGCAGACCATTTATTAACTACAGCAATAAAACAACTGATACAAAGCGATGCAAGGCATTCTCCTGAAACATCCAGGGAGCCAGAGGAAGCCCGACTGCTTTGGGAGAAGCAGAGAAAGGCTCAGGATACCCTGGGGATCGGCACCTGTCAAGCAGGGCAGGGCTCACCTGCACCTCTAAGCCCACAACAGGCAGCACCCCAGCCCGGGGCTGACAGCCCCAGCCTCACACCTACAGCTCCCCCGGCCTGCTCCGCGCCCCATGCAGCTGGGCCCCATGAAGCAGAGCAGGGCAGCTCAGAGCTGACCCTCCCGGCCCCTCGCCATAGACTACTCGCAGACCAGGGCGGTGAGAATGAGCCTCTCCCATCCCCGGTCACCCCAGCCCAAGCCCCGCAGCCGGGCGCGGAGAGGCACCACAGGGCAGCAAGGCCCCGGAGCGCCTCAGCCGACTCCCGGGGCTTTTCCGCGGAGGGCAGTAAAGGGCCGCG
>NW_010172513.1:23357-23577 GCF_000695765.1 Mesitornis unicolor
GGGGGGTTCGGGGAGAAGGCCCCCCCGGAGGGCCCGCCGCTCCGGCGCCTCCGTGGGCGCCGCCATGATGAGCCGAGCGACACCGGAAGTGGAAGCACCGCCCCGGGGGTCCGACCCGAGAGAGGACTAAGCGGACAGCAGCGGTCACGTGAGGGAGACTGTTGTCACGTGGGGGCGGTGGCGGGAAGCGCGCCCCTGCTCCCTCAGCGGAATGGCGGCC
>NW_010172513.1:23637-43134 GCF_000695765.1 Mesitornis unicolor
CCGGCTTTTATTTCGCATTTCACGCACTGGAGTAGGGGCAGGCTTGGCCCGAGCCGCCATTGCCCGGCTTTCACAAGCCCTCGGCGGTGCCCGGTCTTAGCCTTTGCCTGGCCTCCATCGCCACCCGCCACCTGCAGCGGAGCTGGTTGTCCACTCTGTGGAGGTCGGCCACCGTCACCAGCTCCCGGCGGGCGCTCCACGACCAGGAGTAGATGCAGAAAGTGTGGTGGAATCACTCGCTGCTCACCTGCGTGCTGATCGAGCCCCTGCTGATCCTCTGCCACTGACACTGGGCCTGGCTGAGCCTGTGCTGCTTCACTGCCTGTTTCTGCTGGGAGGACAGAGAGGACCATAAGGGTGGGAAGTCACACAGCTTTGCATGGGGAGCCTATGCCACATACAAGACAAAAAGCACTTCAGCAACACGTTACAATGTGGTGCTGGCTGCTTATAACCAATTCATGATTAACAGTTATAAACCACTAAGGTATTATTATACCTCTGGTTTAATTTTTCCTTGTGCTTATGGCAAAATTGCTCTTTAATAGCTGTGTCTAGTTGAAGCATTCACCAGGCAGTTAATGTACAGGTTGCATGAGCGAACAGTCACACTTAGTTCTGCTTTAATTGCTGTCCAGTAAAACATCTTCGCTCTACATCTCTTACTCACCTGTGCTTGTGTCTTGCCTGGGCTGTCTGTTGGCAGATGATGTGGTGTGTTCGAGTGCTCGGCGTTGATATCAGGGAAGTATCCCTGCTTTCTGAGAGTAGCTGCCTGATTAAAGAGAGCCCCGTATTTTCAGGCTTGTCCCCACACCTCCTTCCATACTGTTAGACAGCTGAAGCATTGCTTGTCTCTCACCTCCTGCACCCGGTGTCTCTCACAGAAGTGGCTCTTAAACAAAGTGGTTGGCTCATTCATTCTCCCCCTCACTCCATTCTGCAAGTCCCTTTTTGGTTTTGGCAGTGTTGTCACGTCTTGTTTAGAAATCCGTGCGAGGACAGGTACCTGGGCACAGGGTCTGCCTGAATGGGCCAAAGGGAATTAGGAACCGGAGCTGCTGACTGTGTGACCAGCAGCTCACTGCCTCCTGCCTCTCAGTTTGCCTCCTCTCGCCGGGGAAAGACTCGGTCAGTCCTGAATTCCTCACTGAGCCATGAGTCGTGGGAGCTGCCATCCGGCATGCACAGTGTTAGCCAGAGTAGAGCCACAAAAGCCCCAGTCAGTGGCTGCCTTGTTGAGTGCTTAATCAGCAGCAATCCATGGCACAGAGGTGCCTGGAGGTGTTGGGTCACCCAGAATGTGCTCACCGCTAGGCACTTTTTAAGCATTCAAGCAGCCACCTTGCACAAAAACCTCTGGAGTGGGACTCCTTCACCCCTGGAGCAGAACTCACTACAACTTTGCTTTGGCTTCTTGCCCGGGGAGAGTTTTGGGCTGGGTGGACTCCTAAGGTCTGCTCCAGCTCTGTTTGCTGTGATCCTCTTTGAATTACCTTGGGAAAGGGTTGTTAACACAGGGCTGACCCTAAGGAAGCATGAATCATCCTTGTAGGTCCAGTGATGTCCCTTTTAGACAGAGTGGGAGTGATGGCATGCAAGCCTTACCTCTGAGGCTCTCCATGTCAGCTGCTGTCTCCCTTCTGTTCACAGCTGAGATGTGGGCAGTGCTTACAAAGGAAAGCTCAGGGGTCTCTTTCTGAATTTTGTAGGGCTTCTTCCTGTGACACTTGCAGAATTCATAATCCATAGAGTCTCTCTGGCTGGTGCTGTCCCTCAGCTTCTGCTGGTAGTAACTAGAAGACAAAAGAGGGCGTCATTGTCCCATCAAACAGCCCAGGGCCCAGTGCACACTGGCTGCTGCACCCCTGCATGTCTGGAAAGACCGGGTGTGTGAGGATATTTAAACCGCAAAGCTGCGTGATAGACACGTGGTGGCATTTACAACAGTGTCCTTGCAGAGCAGGTGCCTGAGCTATGCAAGTGCTTTTGGATGCCCAGCCAGATGTGAAGTGTTTCTGGGAATCTAGTCTTGGGACCACCGTGTTCTGTATATTTTGTTATATGAGGCACAAATATCCTGGTAAAACGGGGACTTCCCTTCTCTATCCCGCAGAGCTAAGGCAGCTCACCTGATAACCTGAAGCAGAGTTCTCCGGGGCAAAGCTACCAACTCCACCAGCTTCAAGAAGTCTTCGAAGCAGAGGATTCTTTCGATATCAACAGGATCTAAACTGTCTGAGTCATCTTTCCCAGAGGCTGAGAGGAGGAGAGTGGTCAGAGCCGTGGCTGAGCCTTGTCTTACCTTCACAGAGCTCAAAGTGAGCAGAGACCCCAGCAGCTCCCAGGAAGATCTGGACAAGTTATGCCATGGGCATGCATGCCTATTTTCTTCTGAGTGCTTGTGTGGTACCTAGCAGGAAGGACAATTCCCTGCAGCTTATCATTAGCCAAAGAAGGTCAGGTCTGTCCCATGTTGTAACAGAAGAGTTTGGCCTCTGCTCTTGTAACCAGGAAAATCTGAAGTGAGTGCAGGGTTCCTGCTCCTGTCCCTGAGACCGGCAAGCACAACGATGGTCCTACCCCACTGCTTTTCTCTGCCTCTTGGCCCCGAGCTGGCCCACAATGGCCCACTGAGCTATTGCTGCCTTGTCTGAGTGGAGCAGCCTTCATTTCTTTGAGTCTCGGATGCTGATTTCTTGCCCAGTAGCCATTAGTCTGAGAACTGGGTAAATTCAGATATCTCTGGACAAGCAAGGCTTTTGCTGGAGTAGAACATCTCTTACTTACACGTGTGGGCGAAACACTTCTTGCCAGTGGTAGTGTCCGGAAAGTCAGAGAATTCCACCTCTCCTGCAGGCAAGTGACATCTCCGTTAGCACGGCAGGTTTTTTTGCTGTAATGAAATGCTGGGGCGAGCAGCTCAGAGCTGGCACTGCAGAAAGATTTGCTACTAAAAATCTAAGGGTAGGAGGAAAGCTGTTAAAGCTTTCACATGTAACTGGGCTGTGGATCCTGGCATTTCAGCATACATTAAAGAGGTCAAAAAAGCGTGAAGTATGGCCTCTGGCTCAGGAAACATTTCAGTGCAGTATTGCCCCAGGCACATTGGAGTAGGATCGCTTTGCCCACCCAGAAATTGGGTCAGAACAACCCACAGGGGAGTAACGCGTGGTCTGGGGTGCTCACTGCTGTCATCTGCATGCGCCAGCTCATCCTATGCCTCTTGACTGGTTAAGCCAGTCCCCAGCTGCTTGGTGGCCACCTCCAGGCTGTGAACTTTAATGTTTCTGGTTGGGTGTTTGGGGGATGAGTGGAAAGCATCAGAGGCTGCTGCAGGCTGGGAGAGGACAGCAAGTTAAAGAGGCTGGAGGGAGGCACTACCTGTACTATGCTCATTTGGAAACAATGAGCTGTGACCACTGGAAATTTGGGACTGGGGGAGGGTTGTTCCTTACGGCTGGTGGCAAAGCACCCAGCCCTAAACAGCTACCAAGGGTGCAGGGGAGTTGGGGAGCCTGGGCAGAGGAAGGGTGACCCTGTATTTAACATGAGGTGGTTGGTTTAGTTCTTGCTTTGTGTACTGCTGGTTGTTGTCTCAGGAGGATGATGCAAGGAGGACCAAGCTGAAGGCCATACCACTCCTGGCCATGCTGGCAATATCCCTTCTAGGGTGATAACAAGGCGACGTTACCTTTCTGTTGCTTCCTTGTCGTGTCCTTTGCTGCCTTGCACTCTGCTCTCTCTTGCAGGCTGTGTGAGACGTCCCTGCCACACACACAGAAGCATAAAGAGAGATGGACAGACTGACAACTGAGGCACACACTAACAAGAGACCGACCGACACGCAGCTCCTGTTGATGGAGCTGGAGCAAGCAATGCAGGCACCAGCCCTTCTGCCAGTCCCATGGGCCAGAGCAGAGCTCCCAACCCCACGCCACGCTCACAGCCATGGGAGCAGACACTGCAGCAGCTCATGGTACTGCTCAAGGCTGCACAGCAATGGTAATGGGATCTCAGCTGTCTTTGCCAGTTCAGACCAGCTTTGGCAGAGGGTGACTGTGGTGTGTGCAGGGAAGCAGAAACATCAGCCAGGAAGAAGTGGCCCTGGAAACCTCCCTTGGCCACACTGCAACACTGGGTGGACCAAGCTCTGTGACTCACAGCCCTTGTTGGGGCTGGTGCTCAAGAGCCTGGCCCAATCCACCCCCTGTGCCTCAGCGTTTCTCCTCTAGACTGGCAATGCCGACACGCACAGTGCTGTGGGGATGATATGAAGGCAGGACCCCTGCACACGATCACGTAACAGGCCAGGGCCAGCAGCAGTTCCACACACCCGGCTTTCCACCTTCATGCTTACATGGTTATCTCCCTTGTCTTCGACAGACGCTTTGATTTGACGCTGGTTTTGCAAGCACAGCCAGGAGAAGGAACAACTTTTTCTGGATGTGGAAAGACAAATAAGCGGGGAGTCTGATGGGCTGCCATCCAGGCAGGACTCACAGCTGTGGCCATCACCAGAAGGAGAGCTGGCAGGGCCCTGCCATGTCACCTGTCCCTGTTTTGTGTTTCCACAGCACTAACTCACTGCCTTACCCTGTTCCTGGGCAGCAAACTATGCAGCAATGGAAAACCTGTGCCCTCCCAGCATTCCCTGTCCTCTGCTATAGCATCTTCCCTATGGCTAATTAAAATCTCCTTTTCTTGCCACCTAAGCCTCTGATAGCCTATCCCACCCACAGAGGATGTGGAGGGTAGTTTATTCCCCTTCTTCTTTGCTCTTCCCTCCAGAGCAGCCTGGGACAGCAGTAGCTCTGAGACAAACTGCCACCCATGGAGGTGACACTTCACGAGTAAGCTGGTTTTCCTTTCTCTATCCCTTGAATGCGGTGCCTCATGGTAGCCAAAGGCTGACTAGCCACAGTGGGGGGGTTAACATCACAAAATCTCTTGCAGGTATTGTCCTCCACCAGCTAATCCAGAGCCTGGTTCAGCTGATGGATGCAATGATACACGATTGTGATCACGCCAGCCTGTCACCTCTGCAGCGCTGTGACCCATCACTGAGGTCCCATGGCACAAGTAAAACATGGCTAAAGACCCAGCTCAGTTCCTGCTGCCACCCCAGAAAATCTGTGAGACACTGGGTAAGGCGCTTTGGGCCATGCCAAGACTTCCAAGTCCCAAAGCAGATGCCCAAGGCTTGGCTTAGACAAAACCTTGACCAACCTGGTTTAGTGCTGGCAACAGCTGGCTTCGCATGGGAAGCTGGTTTGGAGGCCTCCAGAGGCTCCTTCCCAACGTTCACTTTTGAGATTTCTAGGCTTCCTCCAAGGAAAAAGACCTCAAATACCTACCCTTACCTTCCACATGTCCTAGGGTTTCCAGCTTCTCCTTGCTGCTAGGTTGGTCCTTGCTGGCTGTGGGGCCCTGGCTGGACTCGAGGTCCTGGCTGCCACTTTTGTGCCTCAAGATAAAGTCCACGTTATGTATGAACGGGGTAGGGCGTCTCTTCAGCAGCAAGGATGAGGCCTTATGGGAGGTTTCAGGCTTTGCAAGTAACAGCGAAATGGTAGCCTGGGAGGCCCCATCCACACCAGGACCCCTCAGTGCCTTCTGCAGCTTTGGGGTCAAGCAGGTCCCCACCATGGCCAGGTCAGAGCCCGGCTTATCCACAGCGACTGTGTCCTCTGTAACAAGAAAGCATTGGAAACCTCCTCTGCAGGCTGGCAGGCAGCACACAGAGACTTGGCAAAAAAAAAAGGGGTTATTAATATAATAATAATAATAGAGACTGGGTTGCCTTTCACCTACCCTTCCCATCTCAGGATCTAAAGGGCTGTAGCCACAATAATGCAGTGAAACTCCCTCCCCGCCCAGGCAGGGCGAGATGCTGAGGCCAAGAAAGATTAAAAATTCTCTTTCCATGGCCATTCATCACCCACCACCTCCCTCCGTGCTGCACCACGCTCCAGGCATGGGCCCTGTCTGTGATATGCTGAGTGGGGGCATTCATTTCGTGCCAAGACACCCAGAGTTCACACCATGCCCCCCGTGCCAATGAATGCAAAGTGAAAATTTAGGATTAAAGGGGAGAAATGGAGAGAACTGAACGCCTCCCTTGCTGGGTTCTGGCTGCAGGGGCCATGTGGGAGGAAAGGTGAGGAGGCAAATGTCGGTCCCCACGTCTGCTGAGTCTTGGGGCTTCCTGCAGCTCCATGCTGGATGAGGGGACCTCCTTGCTGCTCACGTTGGAGTCTGTGTCCTGGGTGCCAACCACATCCCCTGCAGAATGGGAGCAGATGGAGCTCAGTCCACGGGAAATACTTTAGAGGAAGGAGAGCCCAAAACACAGACAGGAGTTTGCAGGGAGACGCTTGGCTGCAGCTTTAAATGTTTCACCAAAAGGCAGATTACAAGACTGAGAACTCTCCTATCTGCAGAGGATTTGGTGATTTCTTTTAGAGAATGTCACCCCAAACTGCATCCCAAACCGGGGCGTTTTTGGCCAGACATAGGCTGGAGGTCCAAGCTTTCCCCAGAGCACAGCACCCTCATCCCAGGCCAACCCTGACTCCTGCCCTGCAGATCCCATAATGGGCAAATCCCAGAGCAACCCAGTCTGAGCTCTCAGCTGGCCCAGCTTCGAGGAAGAGGTGGGACTGGAGACCTCCTGATGTCCCTTCCAATCCGAATTGGTCTGGGATTTTTGTGCCCTGGGAAATCTCAACAATTTGTGTGGTTTGTTTTTTAATTAATTTTTTTTTTTTTTAAATTCCAGGTCTTTCTCCTCTTCCCTCCCCAATTCTTAAGCTTTTTGCCCAGCAGATGCTGCAGATCCCGAGCAACCCCAACCGCTGCTATACTCACCATCCACAGCCATGTCCTCCAGTGCCTCCTGGTGATTCTGCTCCAGTAAGTGGGCTTCCACTGGGGCTATGGGAGACTTCAGCTCTCCAACACCGACCTGCGTCCCTGCAATCAAGGGGGAGACGTGTTTAATTTCAGAAAGTTTCCTAGACACCTGGAAAATGCAGGTCTGGGTTGTGAATGGGGCAGAATACACCTTAGTCTCCTAGGAACTGCTTTACTTGGTTTTGGGTTTATTAACAGACATTGCTTTACAAAATGATGTCGTCTCCAAGAAGAGGGAGCACTTCAGAGCTACCAGGAATAAAAGTAGCATTAAAAAGCAGCCCAGCCTGAAGGCTGTTGCAGCAGCTATGGCTGTGGGGTGGGTTGCAGAGTCCCTGCTCTATGGAAAATGAGGGGAAATTTCCCTGGAGATCCCTGTCCGCAGTGGAAGACGAGCAGCATGGGAAGGTGGAAAGCGTCTGATGGAGCGCGTACAGACATCTCCATCTAGTGGTTCCCACCACCAACAGCCTCAATGCAGCCCAAGATGTGCAGGTTCGGCAGGGTTGGAGCTGTTACCACTCGCCAATGGCTTCTCCCAGGGAGCTGAGAGCAACCACCACCTCCACAGGTACCTCTGGCTGCTCACACTGCTTTACACTGCTTTACACTGCTGAGCACAGTGACACAGCCCTGATTTTGGTGGGGGTAAAGCCACTTCAGGTTTCCAGGAGCTGGTCCTCACGGTCATGGGGCTGATCCTGCAAGTAGCCATGCCCCTGGCATCAAGGTGAACTAAAAAGGCTCTTGTCTCATCCCACAGCTCTGTGGGAAATGCAGGTTTTCTACCCAAATCGCACACTCTGGTTTCTGGTGTGGTGGAGCCATGGAGACAGCACAGGGGATTTCAGAGAAGCATGATGGAGCAAACAGAGTTGAGCTGGATAGGGAGAAGCAGGGTTACCTTCCAGCTCCCTCATGGCCTCGTCCTGCTCTCCTCCCTCCTCGCTGTATGGACTCACGCACAGGCAGGACATGCTCTTCCTGCCAAGGGACACGTGTGAGATGATGTGGGGACCCAAATCACCCTGGGGTTGCAAAACCCCCTGCAATGTTGGCATCATCCTCCATCACCCTGCCCTTCCCATCTGGCAGCTTTTCTGCCTTGAGGACAAGCGGGGAACATGAGGAGGCTGAAACATGGGCAAACGTGGGCTCCCCCCATCCAAGGAGGCAACCCCTCACTCACTTGGGGGTCCTGCTGGATGGGCATTTCTTGCTGGACTTGGCACTCTTGTTGGATGCGGAGGTCCTGCTGGACTTGGAGGTCCTGCGGGATGGGGACATCTTCCTGGGGGCTGATGGGGCGTGGGACCAGGCAGACACCTCCTGACTTTCTGCTGAGCTACACGGCGATGGCTGCTGAGCCTCGGTGGCTGCAGGGCTGCAGGATTTCGGCAGCTCGCTGGGGTCCATCCGCTCCTCATCCCAGCCCTGTGGACACCCGGGGGTCTCACACCCAGCGGGGCCGTGGCTGAGGACACGGCTGGAAGGGTGCAACCAAGGACTCTGTCCGTGGTGGGGCAGGAGGTGGCTTCAGTGCCAGGGGCTGTCTACCAAGGGGGATAGCGCAGAGCTGCCCCTCGCTGCAGCACCCCACATCCCCCTGTCCTGCTCCAGTGACCCTGTGGCTGATTCACCCTCCCAGCACAGCCATGGTGCCCTCGGGTGCAACCAGACAGCACGGGGTGGCCCCCAAGCTCGCTGCTTGGTGCCACTGCTCCATTGCAGTTCTACCTGATGTCACAGAGCGCTGTGCATTCCCAGGCTCAGCTTCCCACCGGGCTGGGTGACCCAGAGTGGGTGGCTGGCTGCCCTAAACTAAACCCCAGGATGGCTGCCTTGAACCTGGGGTGGCTGCCCTGAACCCCGGGGCTGTGACCACCCTCCTGTGGCACCACAAGCCTGCAGCATTGTGGAGCAGATTACCTAACCATGCGCTGCTTCAATACAAGTGCAGAGGGATCAGCTGAAATCCCAGCCACCCTCAAACGCCCTCCCCAGCTCACCCTGTGCTTGGACACCCCCAGCCAGCTCGGGAGTCTCATCCTGCTCCTTCATGTTGCAGCCAGGCTCTGCCTCGGGCACCCTTTTGCTTCCCTCTCAGTTGAAATCATCCTCCTCCTCCCTCCAAACCCAGCTGAGCCCAATCCCACCTCACCCCAGAGCCTCCTTGGGTGCTGCTATCACCCACTCTGAGCTCCTGCCAAGTGCAGCTGGGGTCATTGAGTGCTGCCCCAGGGTCCTGGACCCTCTGCATGGCCCAGGGCGTGCGTGGAGGTGTCGGAGAGACAGGGAAACGCTTTTTCTGGCACCTTCTGTGGTCCCAAAACGCTGCTTTGACAGGCGGCCGCTGGGTGTCCCTGCAGCCCTGCGCGATGCGGTGCTGAGCGGGTGCGTGGGATGGGTGCTCCAGGATGGGGCACAGGCAGGACCCTGCTCCCAGGTTTAGCACCTTCACCCCCAGCCCAGACCCCAGCCACCCCTGGGGTCGGGTTCCTGCAGCGGTCCCAGCCCTGCTCCCTTCCTCTGGGGGCTTCTCCAGCAAACTGAGGGCTTGCAGGGAGCTGTGGGGCAGATGGGGGCTGCTAAGGTCCACCCCTTTTTGAAGTGAGGTGGCTGCCAGGAGACTGTAGTCTGCAACAGGCACTGGGAACCCTGTGTTCCCAAATGTGTGACCCACCCCCAGGAGGGCACCAGTAACAGAACAGAGAGACCCATGGGGGCCCACAGCCCTGCTTGCACTAGGCTCTGGCCCACCCTGTGTTCCCAAATGTGTGACCCACCTCCAGGAGGGCACCAGTAACAGAACAGAGACACCCATGGGGGCCCACAGCCCTGCTTGCACTGGCTCCCCAATCCCAGCCCAACCCCTCGGGTACTGCTAGGGTGCCAGGGGCTGCCCATGGGGCAGAAAGCCTGGGCACAGAGCATTGGTGTGGACATCAACACCGTTGATAGTTTGAGGTTTCTTTATTTATTTTCATTTTTGTGGTGTGAATCGCTGCTGCTCTGGTCCTGCCCCTCCAACCCCCAGCTCCAGGGCTCAGCCCCAGCTCCCACGACTGCTGCCTGCCGCCAGGGCCCAGGGGGGACACAGCCACTCCCAGCTCAGCCCAGACGCTGCAGGGGGCCTGGGGGCCAGCCCCACACCAGGCACAAGGTCGCTGTTGCTTTTTGGTGCAATCAAGGGGAACAGAGGGAAGGGGCTCTGGCTGGGGTATGGACCAGGCAGCAGTGCTGTTACAGCCCAACTCTGCTACTGGGACATATTTTTGTTTTCCCACAGGGGACAAACCACAGGCGATGCACAGCCCCGACAGCAGGATGTGGCCTGGACCCTGCCTGCTCTTCTGGAAGCCTGAGCTGCACAGAAAACCAAGCGTGGTGCAGTTACCCAGCCCGAAAAGCACAGCAAAGGGAGAGTGGGGGCTAGGTTGAGGGGATAACAGGCAGCACAACTCTCCCAGGCTGCTGCCTGCACATCCACGCACTTCGTGGTATGGAAACAGTGGAGGGGGACACGGGGAGCTCAGCACCATCCTGGGGGTGAACCAGGCTGCAGCTGGGACCAGCACAGCTGATGCTACATAGAGCTAGTGGTGGTGCAAACTGAGTGCGTGCAGAGGGAATTAAGAAAGGCACTGTGATGTTGGAGCACTGCTTTTCGCTGTCCCTGGCCACGGCAGTGCCAGAAACGTGTGGCTGCAAGGAGGACGGGGCTGCTGGGTTCCTTGAGTGGTGTCTTCAACCCACAAAGCTACACCATGGCTCCTACCTGCCCTGTCCCCCATGGAGACGGCTCCGGTACCCAGGGGGACCGCATGTGTCCAGTGCACAAGGGGACTCTTGAAGTGGGCAGAGCTTCACCAGCATGGGCCATGGAGGAGAGCACAGCTCAGCCTTCAGTTTGAGCAGCTACTCCCCAAATCCACATGGCCCGATGAGCACCTAACAGTTCACAGATACGCCAGGCAGAGAAAAGTCCCATTTCTCTGCGTTCAGTGTATGGAGGGGCCGCCGGCTCCCGCGAGGCGACCCGCCGAGGTAAGGACGAGAGGTTTGCTGTGGAAAGCACATCCCTGCAGTTACAGTGAGGTGACGGACAACAGGGCTTCAGAGGCAGTCGAGGGGTTGTTAAATTACACGCAGACACGCTCACACACGCAGACACACGCAAGCTCTTCTGTAAACCGGACTCCAGAAGATCCCACAGATCCTCGGCTGATGCCAGGGCCAACGCTGGATGTGGCACCCTCACATGTTCCCACGGTACGTGATGTTGGTGAAGGTAGACGTAGCCTCTTTGTATAAAGGGTTGTTGCCCTGAAAGGAGGAGGAGGAAAAAGAGCATCATCTCTTTGTGCTTGGCATCAGCATTCATTCTATGGCTGGGGAAACTGAGGCACCACTTCAGCATTGAGTGGTGGATCCATATCTTTGCTCAAGGCTTTGGCTGTGCGGTTTAAAAGCTCCCTGTGAGGTTTCATAGAGGAGAGCTAGGAAAAGCTGCTGTGGTGGAGAGGAAAGGCAGCAGGAGCTCAGGAGCAAAGAGGCCTCCTGGAAGAGCCACCACATCCCACCTCATCCCTTCCCTTCCCTCTGGGGAGGTGGGGGATGGGCATCGGTGCTGTCCCAACCCCCTCCCTCGTGCCCCAGGTGCCTCAACCCTTCCAGCGTCCCGTGGCAGCAGGGACCTTCCATCTACCTCACGGGATGGAAACACTGGTGTGGGCAGTGAGTAAGAGCGTCACGCTGGTGACAAGTGCTTGGGATGCACCAGAGGTGGAAATGTCATCTGGGACATCTGCTGTGCCCTTCCAGCGTCTCGTGGCAGCAGGGACCTTCCATCTCCCTCACGGGATGGAAACATTGGTGTGGGCAGTGAGTAAGAGCGCCACGCTGGTGACAAGTGCTTGGGATCCACCGGAGGTGGAAATGTCATCTGGGACATCTGCTGTCGCCTGAGCACAGCCCCGGAGACCACAGCAGGCTTGGGGATGGAGTGTCTGGGCTGGGAGGGGGACCCCGAGGCCCGCCTCTGGCACCTTGAGTCCTGCCTGTAACGCTGTGCCATGCTTCAGAGAGGGATGGGGCAAGCTGGTCCCTAAGGACCTTGTCCTGGGACCACAGACAGCAACTGGGCTCTTGTGCTGGGAGCACTGGGATCTGGATCCACTCAACCCAGGGGCTGCGCGACTCAGAGGCTCCTGCCCCACACACCTGACCCACTGGCTCTCACCGTGTCCCACTTGGCCCTCGCCTTCTCCTCCTCGAAGCGGGCAAACTCTCGACGGTCATGGATAGTGATGAGGAGCTTCCAGATGAGCAGGGCAGCGAGGCCGATGAGCAGGATGGCGCCCGTCACTGAGAGCAGGACCACCAGAACATCCGGCCCCTTTGGGCAGTCTGAGAGAGGGAGGAGGGCAGGGTTAGGGGGGCTCAGCACCCCAGGGCAATTAGAAACAGCTCTGGGGCTGCCTGGCCGTGGAACATGGAACTCCTCTGGTCTCAGGAGGGCTTCAGCCTCCCCTGTTGCGGTGCAGGAGCCTCCACCCTTGAGCACAGCAGGCTCTAAAAAGGAGGATCCCATCCATGGGGCGCCCATGTTGAGTTCCTCAAGCTCCTGTCTATAGGGGGTCTGTACCCAAGTCTGGAGCAGTCCAGGGTCAGGAGTATCACAGGTCCCACTGTGCAGCCCCCCCAGCCCTCGTCTGCCTCTTCCCTCTGGCTACTTTAACCCCTCTCAGCCCTTGTGAGCCTGGCTGGGGTGGGAGGTACAAAGGAGACTCTAAATCCCCCCATTCAGCACAGAGACCCAGCACCCACCCTGACCATAGCAGCTGGGTCTTACCTGGCTCCTCGATAACGTAGAGGATGGACTTGCCGCTGGAGTCCTCATAGTACTGGAACCGCACCACGCAGTCGTCCTCGTCCTTGTAGGTGCAGTTGACAGCGTCCTTGCCCATGTCACCTGCCAGAGCAAGAGGCTCAGAAGCCCCTGTGCCAGGGGGATGCACACACAGCCCCCTTCATTTCCATGCTTTAGGGCAGGACAGGGGTTTGGGCTCTTACCCAGCTCCTGCACCGTCTCGATTTCGTCGCGGCACATGCGGCTGCAGGACTGCTGCTCCATCAGCGCTCCCCGCTCAAACTTCTTGCACTCCACGCACTCCCTGAGGAAGAGGAGGGAGGTACCGTGAGCTCCTCCATGCTCAGGGGACCATCACACATTTCAGGGTGCAGAAATCGCTGCAATCCCAACCCAACTGGGCTGCAGCTGGTGAGAGCTCCTGCTACCCATTCCCTGTTGGGATATGACCCATCCCACCTCTCTGTTCTCTCTTACTTTTTGATGGTGCAGGCGTCCGGACACGTGGGACACTTCTCGCAGGTGTCGCCGTAGGAGCCGGGCTGGGTGCAGTCGCATTTGCCGCAGACGCAGGAGCCGTGGCCGCTGCACACCAGCCCGTTGCTGGACATGCAGGTGTCGGTGCGCGTGGTGCAGTTGCAGTAGTCGCCCGTCCAGTCCGAGTCGCACAGGCAGTCCCCGCAGCTGCACTGCCCATGGCCTGGGGACAACCCAGAGGGCATCAGGACCCTCGAGTGTCCCCGTAAACCCTATTAGCAATCACCCAGGTGGGATGCCGGTGTACCCAGAGCAGCAGCTCCATCTCCACCACCAGATCAGCCACCCAGGACAACCCCTTCCCACTGTCCTGGGGTGGGACGCACAGCAGCTCACATCAAACCTCAACCTGCGCCGCTTATTCCACCCAAACAAGCAAAAGTAGCCAAATTTCAGGCTAAGCTGCCCCAGCTCTGGCAGGTTGGCAGCAGCTGGAGATGCTCAATCAGCTCCGTCTCTGAGTTAGTCAAGCTTTGGCTTTTAATTTCAGATTGAGCCAGGACATCTAGTCAAACCCCCCAAATCCCACTCGTTTCCCAGCCCCCAGGCTGCTGGGAAAAGCCTGACAAGCTCTGCACGCTCAGCGAGGCTGGTTTAATCAGACAGACAGACAGACGTGCTCAAATCCTGCCAGAGCCTGGAGCTATTTGGATTGCGGTTTGATTTCGGCTCGGAGACAAGACCCAGTGAGCTGTGGAAATGCTGTGGAGACGGCACGCGCCAACCCGTCCCAAGCCCTGAGCGCACCGGGGCACATCGGGAACGCTGCTCCCGGCGGGGGATCGGCCGGGCACCGTCCCCGCCACGGCCTGGGGGTCACCAGCATGAGAAATAAATGTGTAACCCCTTTAATGAGGAACTGAGGCTGAGTCACAGGAAAAAGAAGTGCTGCGCTGGGTGACAAGGCATGGAAACAGACTGGGCTCGATGGGATGGGATCGATGCCAATGGGGTCAGACAGAGCGGGTTAATTAACAGCTCGCCCAGGCTGGGGGTGGCAATTCGTCATCGCCCTTCACCCATCCGGCCCCGTGGCCCTTGTGCCAACAGGGACAGGCGCCTGGCTCCCCCAGGGCACTGACTGTTGGGGTGGGAAGGGAAAAGTCCAGTGTTTCCACCTCCGTTATCAGCAGGCTGTTGAGATAAGGCATCAATTCCAGCAGCACAGAGGCAGCCCTGAGCCATGAAGTTGGGCTGGGGACAGTATTGGGGACAGCGGGCAGTGAGCCATCGGGCCAGCGGGTTTCATCTCAGCCAGGCTGGGCTCCAGCAGAATGGGATCAGCTTTGGCCACCGATGTTTTCCTGGGATTATGTGGGCTCATGGCTTTTTTGGCAATGTGTTCAGCAGTGGGTTCAGAGAGGGAGGCTGGGGATATGAAAGGGGGTGGCTTCCTCTCTCTCACTTCCCCCTTGAATCACTTTTGGGGTGCTTTGCTTCTGGAGGGGATGTGCCACAGATTCACACCCCAGTCTCGGGCACTGCCACTCCTCTCGCATCCCCTGAAGAACCAGATGGGGCAGAGCACTGGGGTTTGCTCAGACCTCCAGCACTTACTGGAGACACTGGGAGAAACCCAGGATGGGGATCCCCGATGAGGAAAAGGCCCTGGCACATCTGAACATGTGAAGCCACTCTTAGGACACATGTCTTGCAGAGAGAGGCTCCTTCCCCAGGTCCCTGGCACCCAAGGACCTGGTTCTCTCCCCAGTACTGAGAGCAGCAGCAGCTGGAGCAAGAGAGCCTGGCAGCAGATGAAAGAGGTGAATGTTCAGGAGGAGCAATGCTGCAAGGCCAGCGAGGGGGGAGGATTTGCTTCCTCAGTGCTTTTGCCAAGGGAAGTCTCCAAGAACCAGGTGGAAGATGGAAATTGCCATTCCCCATCCCAGGTTTTCCTTTTGCAGAGCAACAGCTCTGCTGTGTCAGGGGCTGCGATTGGAGCAGGGTCTGGCCGGTCCCCAACCTGTGCACCCCAGAGCTGCTTCCCTGGGACCCACCAGCCACCCCAATTGGACTCCTGAGTCTCAGCAGGGACCGAGTTCTGCTTTTAACCCTCAGTGCCCATCACCCTGCCATGGCTTTTGGGCACAGAAGGTGACACCAGCTCCAAAAAAGGAGTAATAGCTCCTAGCATCACTTCAGACCTATGTCTGGTCCAGGGAAAGCGACACCAGAGGTGAGGCCAATGCATAGGACAAGCCCCAAGCTGGTGTTTCCCTCATCCATGATCTTGGGCAGTGCAAATGGACCAAGCTGCCTCCCCTCCGAGCCCAGCACTCACCCGAGCACATCTGGCCCTTGAAGCGGACGCAGGAGAAGTCGTCGCACTCGCAGTACTTGCCCGTCACCTTCCCGAAGTCGCTGCTGTGGCACACGCACTGCCCGCAAATGCACTCGCCGCGCTGGCTGCAGAGGGGCTGGCCCGGCCGGGGGCTGCAGTTGTCCTGCTGCGAGGGGTTGTACTCCTCCTCCGAGCACTCGCAGTGCGAGCCCAGGCGCCCGGGGTTGCAGCGGCAGACGCCGCACTCCAGCGTGCCGTTGCCGCGGCTGCAGGACGAGCTGTTGGCCTCGGCTTGGCTCTCGCAGGAGCAGTCGCAGTCGAAGTTCACCACCACCGTCAAGCTGTCCTTGAAGCCCACGGGTTTGATGGTGAAGGATTTCTGCCGCTCCTGTGGGCATCCCCGCACCTTGGCCTCGATGCTGAAGCTCACCTGGAGGGCAGAGGGGTGCGTCCGGGTGTCAGTACCACCAGCACGGTGTTGGGGTACCCGCTCCAGTCCATGCCGAAGCTTAAGGAGCCCAGAAATGGGACCCACTAAGTCTCTTTGGGCTTTCCAAAGCTGTCCCAGCATGGCTTGGGTCCAAGCACCAGGCTAAATCCCATGCACTGTGACCAGCAGCCCAGGCTGAGCTGAAGAACCACAGAGTTTGCATCCAGCAGACTCAAAAAAGCATTTTCCACCCAGCTGGGCCCCTCTCTCTGCTGTAAAGATTACAGGGTCTGTGTCACCTCAAAGATGATGAAGCAAGCATAGGGTGCTACCAGAGAGCATCAGATGACAAGCAGGAGAAAACCTAAGCCCATGAACAGGATCCTCACCGTATCCCCGATCTTGAGCCCCACACAAGACTTCAGCCCGGGGATGACCTCGTCGTTGAGGCAGGTGGCATTGAAGGCCAGGGAGAGCTCTTCGGGGAGGTCGCGCACCTCCAGCTCCACCTTGGAGCGGATTTTCTAGGGGAGGAGAGAGGAACGATGAAGACCACAGCACAGGCTGGGGAGGGCTCAGCCTGGGGAGGGGTCCCTGGAGCACCACAGTGATGCTCCCACGCACACGGGAAGGGAGCCAAGTGCCCCGAGTCTCTCTCAGGACTCAGCTGCGTCGTTCCCCCCAGGGAAATGCCTTTGAGGATGGGAAGGGGCAGGTGGTGAGCAGTGATCTCTTCTTCTGGGGTCCCTGCACATGAGGGTGGAGGCAGATGCTCACAGCTGGTCCAGGGAGGATACTCGGGGCTGGGGAAGCTGCCAAATCTGTGTTGGCTGCTTGCAGTGTGAAGCAGTGGCTATTTTGGGAGGGACAGAGATGCTGTGGAGCCATCACTCTGCACACTCACCCCGTAGGAGTCCACTATGAGCTGCAGGACATTGCTGGAGTCTCTGGACAAGGTGCCCACAGTTGTGCCTGGGATCAGCTCACTGTAGTTCTGGAGAAATATGAAAAGCATGGTCTGCTCGTGATGGGTGAATGTGCCATGGCTGGGCTAAACCCTGTCCAGGCACACGGGAGCTTCCCAGGGAGCTTTGATAGGACAAGACACCACCAAGCTATGTCTGGTCACCCATGGCCAGCTGCAGAAGTTGCTCTGTGGGACCCATCAGCTCCCTAAGAAGGTGGCTTTGAATGGCAGCCGTTACCTGGTAGAGCCCAACAACCGTATCTGTCACAGCAAAGATCAAGTTGATGTTCTTCTGTGAGAGCTTCTCAGTCATCAGGCCCAGAGAGGGATAGTCCTGGGGAAAAGGAGAGGTTATACCCTAGGAACATGTACCCCCAACCACCCTGGTCCCCATCATGCTCCCCAACCAGGGCTGGATCACCTTTCCTATCCCATGGGGTCCCTCAACAGGAGCTTTGGGCTCCCCAACCCCATGTGTGGGTCAGGATTTACCAGTGTAGTGGAGGCAGAGTAGAAATTATCCTTGTCAATGTGGCACTGGGCGTCGTTGGGCTGCACGATGCCGGCCAGCCTGCCATCCAGCGCGATGTGGGTCTTGGCATCCGTGGTGAACACGAGGAGGTGGGAAGCATCGTTTCTCCAGCCGATTTTCTCCTGCAGTGAAAGGCAACTCCCAGTCATGTGCTGAGGGCAGCCCTATGTGCCAGCACCCTGCTGCTGCCTTTGCTGTCACCCTGGGTCATGGCTTGGCCCTTGGTCATGTTTTAATTTGCTGAAGTGTTAATCAAAGTGGCTGATGACTGAGGGATGCAACCCCTTCCATCTCCAGCTAAATCAGGGTGTGGGCACAGGAGAAGACATCCCTTCTGAGCGTGTTACTGCAGAGCTGACATGGGATTGTTGTCAGGCCCCAAGCACCTGCTCTGCTCCTCTCTCCTCCCAGGACCATGCAAGGGTCCTGCTCTTCCCTTGCCTCTATTATTGGCCTAGAAATGTCCTTGCTGAATGTACATCCACTCTAAATCTAAGCCTTGCTGCAGCTTCACAGGGCTTACAGTCCTGTCTTGGGGTTGGCGGGTCCCTGCCAACCCATCAGGCCCAGCGTGATGACCCTCTCCCAGCCCCACTCAGGCCTTCTTGCCCCTTACATCGCACACGGTGGCCTGGATGATGGCATCGAAGCCGCCCTCGGGTGCATCGCGGTTCCGTGAGACGCTCTGCTTCCGCACCTCCTCGTTGAAGCGAGTCACCTCGTCCGTGAGCGACAGGACGTGTTTGTAGCCAAACATGGGCAGGCAGGTTTCTCCGATCCTACAACAGGTGGGCAGTCAGGGCATGAGGCTCGCAGGGCTCTTCCAGCTCCCATCCCTGTCCTGCAACCATCCCACATCCCATGGTCCTGTCTGGGATGTGCTGGAGGGACCCAACCATCCCAAGGACACAGCTGGAGCTGGTCTAGAGATGCTGGACTCAAGTCAGCACCCAGCCTCTGTCCTGCTGGGATTTTTAGGAGTCACTCTCTTAAAGCCTCAACATCTGCCCTGAAAAAATGGTGTAAAATTGTTTGTTCCTTTAAGACCTTTTCAGTGACAACGATACCTCAAAGTTTAAACCTCCTCTTCCCAGTGCCAGCAGAATGTGCAGTGCAGCAAGGTTTAAACCCTGCCCAAAATCAGACCCTCAACTCCCTCCTTCATTCATTCATTCATTGGCATGAATTTCCAGACACACTCCAGTGATGCCCCATTAACTTACTTACTGCCTGGGACTTACTCATAGCAAGGGTTCGTGATGGCTTGTGGAGGAGAGATATACATGTAGGGGGAAATGGGCTTGTCCACAAAGGCCCCAAAGCCGATGCGTAGGTTGCTGGTGAGCTTGCGCATCTCGCTGGCCAGCTTGGTACCCAGGTTCTGGATGTTCCTCAGGTCGTCCTTCATGGAGTTGGACAGGTCCATCAGGTAGTAGATGTCCACGGGGTAGTCTTCCACTTGACGCACTTGGACGCGAAAGGTCTGGGAGTCGTCTGTAAGGTGACAGGGCAGCAGAGTGAGAGGGATCCTCTCCTGGGAGGGGCAAAGGGGGCTCATAGAATCACAGAATGTGAGGAGTTGGAAGGGACCTCAAAAAATCATCCAGTGCAACCCCTGCCAGAGCAAGATCACCAGAGCAGTCACACAGGAACACGGCCAGGGCTTTGGGTGTCTCCACACAAGGAGACTCCACAACCTCTCTGGGCAGCCTGGGCCATGCTCCATAACCCTCACACTCACAAAGTTTGTCCTCATCTTCAGCTTGAACCTCCTGTGCTCCAGCTTGGGACCATTGCCCCTTGTCCTGGCATTGGACATCCCAGAGCAGAGCCTGGCTCCTTGCTCCTGACACTGCCCTTTCCAAATGGATCCCCAGGAATGAGGGCACCCCTCAGTCTCCTCTGCTCCAAGCTCAAGAGCCCCAGCTCCCTCAGCCGCTCCTCAGCAGGAGGTGCTGCAATC
>NW_010172513.1:43299-59884 GCF_000695765.1 Mesitornis unicolor
CAGCAGGAAGCCAGGGAGATGGTTCAAAGCTGCTGGGAGGAGATCATCACAGTTAAACAGACACAAAGGGGCAAAGCCTTTAGAGCAGGATGCTTGCATGGGAGATAAGCTGTGCAGCCCTTGGAGATGGTAAATGTGGCTTATGGCTCCTGTTCTCCAAACCTCTCATGTGAGCAGATCTTCCTGCTCAGAGCTGACCCCCAAGTCCTGCACAAAGCGTGACCAACACATGCTGGATGGGGTGAAACACCCAGTGTGTGGGCAGCAGGTCCTAGGGGCATTACCAGGGAGCTGCACGGCTGCTTAGGACTTCAATGAGCACCTCCCAGGGCCTCGTCCATCCCTGTTCCTTCCCTGTCCTCTTGGCTCCTCCCAGCCCAATCTGGGAAATTTTTGGTGAAATATTTTCCATTGAAACAAAAACCTCCTTAGACAGAATCTTCTGGGGAACGGGCCAGTTTTGATGACTTTTGCACTTTGAAAAAAAAAATAAAAAGTGCTGAAATCACTTAGGGTTGACCTTTTCTTTCTGCTTTTTAAGAGACAAAGGTTCTTTCTTGCTGTTCTTTGAAATGTAAGCTGGGGCACAGCTGCAGCTTTCTCAGAACACCTCAAACATTGAGGAAGAAAGCTTTCATTGAGCTTAAATTGTTATTGTTTTCATCTTTCCTTCTAAATCCTCTTGTCACACTCTGACTTTCAGGATAGAGAAAGTATCTTCAAAATCTACGAGAGCCCAAAGAGCTCCACACCCCCTCCAGTTGCATCTCTGGAGCATGACAACGTCATTGGAGTCCCAGTGTTTTGCTTAGAGCATCTGTTTCTTCTTGTTGAGCTAAAACTATGAGGACTTTGAGCTTGTGGGATGTGGGCTGTGACCTGTCCTACTCAAATCCTTCAGCATTTGGCCTTGGTTCACGACTCAAGGAAGACGACTTGTGCCAAGCCTTCCTGGCTGGGCAGAGATGATATCAAGCTGGGGTTTTCTTCTACTGCTTCAAAGGAACAGGGACTTGCAGCACTGCACGCTGCCTCTGTTCCTTTCCAGAGTAGCACACATACTTGCCTCCTGCCAAATACCTTTACATCTAAATAAAGCAAGGAGCACTTGGCAGCTACATGTCCTCAGTGCCCAGGAACGCTTCAGACTGCTGTCATTCAGACAAGTCAGGACTCCTGCTGGCCAGGCACCTCTGCTATCAGCCACTGATATCTGGCCCCGGGGCTTTAATGAGCACAAGGAACCAAAATTGCTCCTGCCGAGACTGAAGGAGTCATCCATGAGTGGATGGCCGGGGTGAACTCTGCGTGGCAGAGCACAGCGATGGCACCACTCGCTCCATCTTCCCCAGACCGGTTTGGTGACCTTGGGTGAGCGACACCCGTTAGTTTTACCTCCTGCCTTGAAACTCCTCATGCTGGCAGCTGACCATAGCAGTTAATTGGCTCCAGCCTGCTTGGCTGAAACAAGCCTGGGAAATTACAGGGACCTGTTGGCAGACCAACCCTGCCAGCTGCTCTACGGCTAGTTAGACACGAGTTGACTCCCACCAAAGCACTCAGAGTGCAGCGGCTATGGTCTGAAATGGCTTTTTAAATAAGCCCGTGCATTGTTGAAGTCGCATCCCGTCCCGTGCCTCAGGGCATGGCAGGATTGAGCCAAGAGACTAAACAGCAGAAATCTGCTTGTCTGCCCATCAAGGGTGTTCCTGTAGGGTTCAGTGCAGTCCCCAGCCTGGCCTTGCCTCTGATGGACACAAGACAGCGTTGGCAAGCAAGGCAAAGTCATGGCTCACTCATCGCTTGAGCCCTTTGGGTTACTCCCACTGCATCTCCCCTTCCCACAGCAGTTTGGGGGCTCTTACCCGGCCGCAGGTTCAGCTGTATTCTCTGGGGGCTCATCTGGGTGGTGGTGGTGCTCCCCGAGCCCTTGTCGCTGAGGGGCCGGTCCTCCAGGATGGTTACGGTGCTGGTGGGGAACTCGATGTAGTCCTGCCCGCAGCCGTTCTGCAGGAGGTTGGCGTGCAGGTCGCAGCGAGGGGATGATTGTGGCAAGACCTGCAGGAGAAGGACGCAGTCAGGAGCCAGATCCCCTGGGAATGCATTGGGTTTATGTCGGGAGGAGGAGAGAGGGCCCCTTGTCACTGGAGAGGCCTCGCTTTATCAACCTAATGCAAGACTGGGGTAAGATGCTTTTTGGGGCACATGGTGTCAGCTCAAGGGAGAATCATGTAGCTGGAAAAGACCTTTAAGATCATCGAGTCCAACCATAACCTGGCCACCACTAAACCATGTCCCTCAGCACCTCATCTTCCGGGTTTTAAACTCCTCCAGGGATGGGGACTCCACCACTGCCCTGAGCAGCCCCTTCCATGCCCTGATCACCCTTTTGGGGAAGAAATTTCCCCTCATATCCAACCTCATCCTCCCCTGCCACAACTTGAGGCCACTTCCTCTCGTCCCATTGCTTGTTATGGGGAGCAGAGCCCGACCACCCCTCACTACCCCTTCCTTTCAGTGGACAGTAGAGGGGTGGCCGACAGAGGGGATCCAGGATGATCTGCAGGTTTTGGTCTGCAGTGCTCTGCAGAGGAGCTCAGCAATGCCTCCCAAGAGGGAATGAGGGATAACGGATCCCTGCCAAACTCTCTTCTGACTCTGAACCTCTGGAGCCCCAGGTTTGCTTTTTGGCAAAGCTAAAGGGAAAGCCCACCTACATGGGATGGGTAGAATAGGGTGAGGTGGGTTGTGAACATGGCAGGATGAGGGGAAGCAACAGAGCATGAGATATTTTAAATTATTTTCTAAACTTTGGCAATGAACAAGCCACCTTTCCCTCCCATTTTCTTGACACGTGCCCCAAGAAAGCTCAGTGTGAGCAAGGCACAGCCCCACTGTGGGTGAGCCCATCGCATGGAGCGCTGCTCGGTTCCTGTCGGAAAACGGCTCAGGTTATCGCCAGCTCTCCAGCTTCCTGCTGCATGGAGCCGACCAAGGAAAGGAGAACCAAAAAAGGAGTGAAAGAGTGAAAAGGCAATGGGGCTGCGGGAGAAGCCATCAAGTTCCCATCAGGGGCAGGAAGCACAAAATGTGGAGTCATGGTGTGGCTCCAGCCTGTCCCTCCTTTCCTAGAAAGCTCCCGGCTTCTTGCCCTTATCGCAGCACATTCAGAAGGGCTCCCCTCGCTTCGGTTTGTCATGAAGACAAATATGGGAAGAATTTCTTTCCCAACCAGGATCTGCTGCCATGCATTCCCGGCCAGGCATCAGCCACCCGCCCCTCCAAGGGGTTTCTCCACATCCCTTCCACAGCCCAAATCTTTCTATATTCAACATACTACAGCAGGTGACCAGCACAGCCTACCCCTGCAGCAAAGGGGAGTAGCACAGATCCTGGTGGGGCTGGTTCAGCTCCCTCCTCGCTCCTGGGAAGGTCAATCCCAACACCACAGCCTCCCAGCACTGGAGATGTTCCCCATCCCAGATATCATCTCCCCTAGGTTCTGGCTGGCCGAACCCAGGGATGAATTTGTGTGTTTTAGGCAAACAAGTAGAAAAAAAGCAAACCATTTCAGGAGGCCCTGGTTGGCTTACAGCCCTCTGGAGATGATGGCCAAGAGATAGCTGGAAAATACATCAGCAGGCGTGTTCCTCCCGTGCGGCCTCCTGCTCCCACCCTCGCTGCCTGACCAGTGTGCTGTCACTGATGAGGATAAGTCATCTCTCTAAATTAGCTCCCTTGCACCCACTCACCCCTCAGGCTCGCCCCACGGGGCTCCCCCGCTGTGAGTAGAGGTGCCTGGTGTCCTCCAGATCTCATCGGTCATCACGAACATTCCTGTCCCAGGTGGGGAAATCACTGTAAAGGGAACTCCCTTATGAGGAGCGGCTGAGGAAGCTGGGTCTCTTTAGTTTGCAGAAGAGGAGACTGAGGGGAGACCTCATTAATGTTTATAAATATTTAAAGGGTGAGTGTCACGAGGATGGAGCCAGGCTCTTCTCGGTGACAAACAATGATAGGACAAGGGGTAACGGACACAAACTGGAACACAGGAGGTTCCACTTCAATTGGAGAAGAAACTTCTTCTCAGTGAGGGTGACAGAGCCCTGGCCCAGGCTGCCCAGAGAGGTTGTGGAGTCTCCTTCTCTGCAGACATTCAAAACCCGCCTGGACGCCTTCCTGTGTAACCTCATCTGGGTGTTCCTGCTCCGGCAGGGGGATTGGACTGGATGAGCTTTGGAGGTCCCTTCCAATCCCTAACGGTCTGGGATTCTGTGATATGAGGGTGAAAGGCAGGCTGGGCAGAAAGGTTTTTAACTGGGGTGCTGGGCTCTTCAGTGATACCTGGAGGTCCTGGGGAGCTTCCAGGACCTCAGAGTCCATGCAGCACCTTATGGGATTAGCAGCATCATTCCTACTGTGAGACTCCCATGGAGAAGCTATTTAACCCCAGAGCCACATCATTGCCCTTTCCCCCGAGCCCTGAACATCATGGTTGGCTCAGGATGCACACGAACCTCCCAGGCAACAAAACTACTGCAAAAGTTTTCCACCTCCCCTTTGACCACATGTGTCCTATTGCAGGGCAGGAGGTTTCAGCTCAGCTCCCTCCTGGACAGGAAACTTGATGACTTTATCCCCCGAAGGCTGCCTCCAAACCCTGTAAGTGAGGGCAGGGGTAGGCAGAGCCAGCTCCATCCCCCCACCCTCTTAGTGCTGTGCAGGGAGGCTGTGGGAAGTCACCCATCCCCAGGGCATCTCTGTTTTCATCTCACAGGCAACCACATACAGCATCAGCTCCTCTGTAGGGAGGAACCAGAGCACAGATGCCACAGATTAAGCTAAAACTTCCCAGCAGCTTCTCTAAATCAAACCCTGGTCCAGCCTTGCCTCCACCTTTCCTACAAGGGAACCAAAGAGGGTGACGTTTTGGGTGGGTGAGACCCAGGAAGATCTGCCACTGTAATCTCCAAAGTGATTTTAGAGCCACGTCTCAGTGTTAAGGCTTGGCTGACTTTTTCCAAAAGGAAAAAAGTGAGTGGATGGACATCTCTATTTGTTGTTAAGTGGTCAAGGTCTCTGAAAAATAAATTAAACTCACTCCTCTGTATCAGTGCTTGGAGGGGTCAGTGACCACAAGAACCTTCTCCTGTCCAAAGCCAGAATGGAGCAGGAGGTACTGATAACCCCCGGCTCCCTGGGAAGGCAGCGTGGGTGGGGAAAGGGCTGCAGTGGGACCAAAGGAGCACAAACAAAGGCATTGTCCCTTTAAAAATAACAGGGGGAGCCCACAGTATCAGAGACCTCCCCCACCCCAGGGAAATGAAACAAACCCACAGAAAAAGCCCTCATTTGCTAAATCAAGTCAATGTGGTCCAGATGTTGGAGGCAGAGTTGCTGAGCAGAGCTCGCACAGCCCCGCTCTCCGGGGGCCGGTTGCTGGCAGCGGGACGGCTCCCTCACTGCTTGTCACGTCTGTCCATGAGCACAGCGCGGAGCAGCACTGGAAATATTTCCTTTTTTGGAAACCTTTGCTGATCTGGGGAAAAAAAAAATACCAACCCAATCCCATCACAGGGCTGTGCAGCACCAAGACACCAGCCCAGCCCAGGAACACGGCGGGGAAGCAGCGAGCCCAGCCGGCTCTTCCCACTTCACATCGGGAAGCGACACCCCTTATCACGCTGCAAACCACTCCCTGTAGGAGATCTGGTGGGACTGACCAGCACCAGCATCTTCATTCACTGCACAGCCCAAGATCCCGGCGGTATCTGATGGGCACAGCAAGCAGAGGCATCTCCTCCAGATATGCACTGACTGCAATGCATCAGGCCACGCAGGCACGCTCCAACAGCATTTTCTAGCTTGGATCACTTCTTCCCAGGCCTTTTCCCAGTCCTGGTGGGCACCATGGCCACGGGCACAGCCAGGAGATGTGGGATTTCAGGGATGGAGAAGCAGAAAGCAAGAAAAGCTTTGCCAGAGTGGGAGCTGCTCCTGACTGCGAGGCCCTGAGGTTTCCTCACCTCTCCACATCCCAGCCTCAGCTCCCCTTGTCTCTGCTCTCCCATGGCCCTGGAAAACTCCCACCTTTACTTCCCGGATGGACCGGCCCTCAGGGCAGCATTTTTGGAGAGGAGCGTGGCAGATCCACCCTGATCTCACCCATTCAAACTGGGTGATTTTAGAACTGCGGCTCGGCTCTCATTAACCAAAAGCAGGCACCTTGTCTTCCTTTCCCTCTCTTTCCAATGAGAAAAGGGCATTTAAACACAAACCTTAACTTCTAATCAGTATTTTCTCTTCCTACCACCCTCCCCTTCCCTTCCCAGCCCTTCCAGCAATTAAGCCCCTTTAGCCAGAGCTTTACAATGGGTTTTCAAGAAGCAAAACAAAAGTAAACTAGGTTTTCAAACTGATATCTTTTGAGAGACAAAGTGAATTCCCAGTGGAAACATCAGCATTTCCCTGCCAGCTCCACCTAGCTCCCACCAACACACCCAGATAAGGGGCAGATTTTTGGAGCAAAGCAGGAAAGGGCAGACCCAGCCCCATGATGGGCATCCCGAGCTGCGGTCAGAGCCAGATGCCACCGAGGAATGTGTTTAGTCACGGTGGGAACAGATAGAGACGGAGCTTGTGGCTGTAACACAGAGACCAGCACCCGTCCCACAGCCTCATCCCTTCCTACACATCCTCTGCCCCACTCAGGGATGCGCTTCAGCCCCATTGAGCCCCCCCCAGCTCTTACCTCTGCAGAGCACCAGGCGCAGAGGGGGCTCACAGCCAGGCACTGCTTGCAGGAGTTCACCCCGCGGGTGGTGCAGATGTTTGTCCCTGAAACGGCAAAACGGAGAGCGGTTACAGCCTGCAGCACCCAAAGCCCACACGTGTGCTGAAGTCTCAGTGTTCAGCCAGCAGCTGCATGAGCAGCCCCATCCCAACAGGGCTCTGCTCCAGCCCCAAATCCCAGGTGCTGCCTCCCCTCTCCTTTTATAACCACCCCAGCCTGGTACCAGTTGGGCTTCATCCTGCCCAGGACTGAGCATCATTTCCCACCTGGCAGTTCCTTAAAGGGTCCCCCCCATCCCTGCAGTGTTGCACATGTGATGGAGTGAATCCCCCAGTGCTGGTGGGGGGACACAGCTCTCCTTATCCCTCACTGCAGACATTTTGGGGGGGAATTCCCAGGGGCGCAATGTGGTACCCACAGCCGGGGATCTGCTGCTGCTTCCCACTGCCCCAGACCCGGGGTGGTCGGTGCCTTCTTGTGCAGAAACTAAACTCAGCAGCTGGTCTTGGCTGAGGTTCAAACCCAGGGAAAGGAGGGGAGGGAAAGGGCACGAGTCCAGAAATGAGCTGGCGGCGGTGTGTGCCGATGCCCTGGGCAAAGGTTGGGCTCTGTCGGTGGAAGCAGCAGTGGGAGACGCACGCTGGCACCAGTCGTCATGGTCAGAGGCCAGTGGGTCTGTGTGGGGGATTAAAGGCCCCCAAAATGCCCACAGGGGCCGTGGGGCAGCACCGGTGCCAGCTGGGGCAGGAGGAGCTCCTCCAGCAAAGGCAGGACTGTGCGGTTCTGTGGTTCCCACCGCTAACAGCCAAAGTGGTGAGCAGCTGGGGCACGGCCGTGGTGATGTCACCCTCGGCTCTTCCTCCATCCCAGGGCATGAGCATCTCGGCAGAGCTTTAGGAGTTAGACCAGAGCCGTGTGCCTGCCCGGCTGGGGCAATGCTGCAGCACGGGAGACGCTGGCATGGAGCAGTGGGTACTTTGTCCTGTGTCCCCCTGTCCCCGTCCAGGGCTTTCCCCAGCAGCCGCAGGCAGAAATAGCGTCGTTTTCCGTAGCCACAGGAAATGCAACACGAAACAAAAAGAGGAAACCATGAAACGAAGTTGTCAGGTCTTTGGGCAGAACCATGGTGACGGCACCGTGTGCTCGTGTCCGCTGGCACGCAGTCTGGGTGCATGAGTGTGCACACGTATGTGTGCGTGTGTGTGCACGTGTGTGCGTGTGTGTGCGTGTGTGTGCACGGCGGCTGCATGTGCAGCACATCACGGATGTGTGTGTCTGTACATGGGCAGTGTCACAGGCTAAGCTGGACACGCTGTGGCTGTCCTGAAGGCCAGCAGCTCCTCGGGGACGTGTCCTGGGGCACCGGGGCTGGTGTGCCCCATCAGACCTCTGCTACCCCCATGCAGGGGGACTAAAGTCCAACTGCCTGGCTCAGCACCAGTTTTGGGCTTGCATCTGCTCGCAGAGCTCTCACCAAGCACCAAAATACTCGGCTGCAGCACGTGAGGATGGGAAAGACTTTAAATTTAGCATTGCCCAAAAAAGTGACAGGTTGATCTCTGGTGCCTTCTGCACCAAGGCCACTCAGCAATGTGTTAACAGCAGCATTGGATGGGTGTGGGTAGCCAGGGGTGAGTGGGGCGAAGGGAAAGGGCTCTCCAAAAGCAGCAGGGGCAAGAACAGTGCCAGCTCCTGTGTCTCATGCCTGCTCCTGCCGTGTCCATGTGAAATCCCTGCTGCCGTGTCCCTATGAATTCCCTCCTGCCTTGCCAAGCACCAGGCGCGTGCCTGGGATTTGTGCTGTGCCGTGCAGCCGGGAGCCAGCCCCGGCATGGCTGGCAGCAGCTCAGTCCTTTGGGGGTGGCAGGGGACCCATTAACCTGGCAGCCCTCAGGGATGGGGATGTCCCCAGCAGCTCGAGGTGCTCAGGATTAAAGTCTTGGAGCTGCCAACCCAGGGCCACATGCCCGAACACAGGAACAGCTTCCGAAACTACTGGGCTACAAAGATGATCAAGGGAGTGGAGCATCTCCCTTATGAGGAGCGGCTGAGGGAGCTGGGTCTCTTTAGTTTGCAGAAGAGGAGACTGAGGGGAGACCTCATTCATGTTTATAAATATTTAAAGGGTGAGTGTCACGAGGATGGAGCCAGGCTCTTCTCGGTGACAAACAATGATAGGACAAGAGGTAATGGGCACAAGCTGGAACACAGGAGGTTCCACTTCAATTTGAGAAGAAACTTCTTCTCAGTGAGGGTGACAGAGCCCTGGCCCAGGCTGCCCAGAGAGGTTGTGGAGTCTCCTTCTCTGGAGACATTCAAAACCCGCCTGGACGCCTTCCTGTGCAACCTCATCTAGGCGTTCCTGCTCCGGCAGGGGGATTGGACTAGATGATCTTTTGAGGTCCCTTCCAATCCCTAACGTTCTGTGATTCTGTGATTCTGTGAAACTGCAGGTCTCTGGGGAGCCCCGATGCTTTGATACCTGGACCAGCACCACAGCCCCTCGGTTGGGGCTGGGTGGAGAGGTGCCAAGGAGCTGCCTGCCCTGTGCCACGAATTTTATTGCTTTCTGCTACTACATCCCTCCCCACAGCCACTGTGTCCAGCTGCTGACTCACGGCCGTGGTGGCTGGGGGTGGGTTATAGCACCCAGTACCACCAGCAATGCTCCTGGCCCAGACTCTTCTTTAATGCCAGCATGGGGTTTGTTCCCTTAGGGGGGGGTTTAGCTTGCCATAGTCACCCAGCTCTGCCCCAACGCCCATGGGTGCCTCAGCCACGCTTCTAGCCCGTGACAGGACCCAGGGCTCACACCAGCATTTGGGATGTGAGAGGCACTTGGGATGTGAGAGGAACTTGATATGTGAGAGGCACTTGGTCCACATCCTATTTCAAACAGGTTTCCCGTGTGACTTGAGCCAAGTTCCTCATCTGCTCCCTGCCTCAGTTTCCCCTGTGCAGTGTTAACTCTGGTCTGTGAGACACGGCTGCACTGAGACATGACGTGAAGGATTTGCAAGCCCCTGGCTGCCTTCATTTCACCTCCTCATGCCATGAAACCTGAACTCTGCGGTTAATGAGCCCAGCACTGTCCCTCAGGGCTGAAAGCTCATCTGCTCCTCAACATTTGGTACACATCACCTTCTGCCCCTGCACAGCCTCTGGGCGCCGGTGGTTTCCTCTTCTCCCCTCCTACCACCACTCTGCAGCCCAGGGGTCCTTGATCTGGGACCCCCCATCCATGCTGGAGATGTAATCCCAATTTTCTGCCTGATTTTGGCACAATGGCCACGAGCTGGGCTGTTGTGCCCATTGCTGGGGAGCAGCACATGGGGTTATGTGGGGCTGCAGCACAGAGGGTCCCCGCAGGAGGGATGCTGCCCTGGGGTCTCCTGTCACACCGTGTCACCACGACATTGCCAGCAGCAGTGGCTTTGCCCAGGGGGTCCCCGCAGGTGGGTACCTGCCCCCTTGGGCTACCCGTGGTCTCCATTGCTCCATGACCCAGACACATGTCTGGGGATGGAGGACCCTTCCCCAACCTCCAGCACTGGATGGACCCATTCTTGACTGAATTTAACCCGGGGCTGGATGGAGCAGGGAACGGGCTGAAATCCCCCGGGGCGCCAGCGGTGATTAACAGAGGGCACTTATCACCATCCAAACACGCAGTTATCAGCATCCAAACATGCTCCTCATCCCCTCACCCTCCTCACTGCAGGGAAATGTCTCTATTTTGGCATTTCCAGCACTTCTTGCATGGCTGTACTCAGGGTGCGATGTCGGGAGGACTTTGCAGGAGGGAAGCGGGGGCCCTTTGGGTGGTGGAGGAGCAAAAGCTCAGGCGGAGGAGAGTGGAGGATGCTGCAGCTTGAGCCCCTCAGGTTTCGGCCCTGCGAGCGTCCAGCAGCACTTCCCAGGCTCAGGATGTTGCCTGGCCAAGAGCAGGTTAACAAGAAAGCAGCACAGCCTAAACTAATAAGCTCTGTAATTTTTAGGTGCTTTTTTTTCCCCCCACTTTTGGCGCTTGTTTTTCCAGCCATAAAAACTAACAAACCGAAGTACAAAAGCTGCATTTTTTCACTAAGAAAGCAGCTGGTCTCATGTAATGACCCGATCCTAAACACTTAGGCTTTAACAAACAAAGAAATCCTAGAACATAAAATACAAGGAAACGGGAAATAAACTGGGGCACCATGGGAACCACCCGCCCGGGACTGGGCAGCACGGCCCCGAGCGAGGTGAAACGATGCACTCGAAATACCCCGACGTCTGCGGCTGAGCATCACCACCCTTCCCTGCCTGGAGAAAATTACTCAGTCCCAGCCTGCACTCCACATAACCTCCTCCACGCACCGCACAAGCCAGCCACACGCTTTGTTTTATCCTCCTCTGCCAATTTAAGCAACAATGTGCACCCAGAAAACTTGCTAGAGATATTTTAGAAAGCTTGCTAAAGACACAAACCCTACTTACATCCTCTCTGGCCTTTCTGCTTGACTAAGTGATAAGAATTTGGGCTTTTCCGGCTCATCTCCTGCCCACGCTATCCTGGGACTGTGTTTCTCTGAAGCTCTCCCTGTCTGCCAGCATCTTCCTGGAGAGAGGATGCCCGAAAATGAGCTTAGCTGATCGCAGACACTGCACAGGAGCAGAGACATCACCTGCACAGCCCCAAACTGCAGCTCTCTCAACCCAAACTCCTGTGTCCTGTCACCTGCACAGCCCCAAACTGCAGCTCTCTCAACCCAAACTCCTGTGTCCTGTACTGGTGAACAGCCCTATCTACAGATAGAGCCTCAGGCTGTCCCTGGGAATTCACCAAAGCCTGGAATTCTTCAGACAGAAAAACGTTGCCCCAAACCTCCTGGCCTGGAAAACAATGGGACTGATTTATACAACCGCACCATTTCGCAGTTGCACGATTTACGTTGAGCCCCGGAAACACACCTGGGGAGGAGCTAACGTTGTTTCTGGGCTGCTTCTCCATCTTTTAAAAAATAAAAACTACTTCTGTCCTGAAATTACCTGATGCCAGAAATCAGGGTTTTTACAGAAAAGCACCAAAATAGCGCGAGAAAAATTAACACAGGACAGCAATGCTGACTTCAATATACTCCATGCCCTAAAAATGACATGAACACAGCGACGACCTGCCCTGCAGACTCCCCCCAGCCCATTTTCTGTTTATTAAGGACGGAGCCCGAGTCACACCCCAGTCCTTCCATTACAAACCAGTACCCGGAGCCAAACACAGCGTAGGTAGATAATATAAACTTGCCGCACCCACTGGGAGAATCCCGCACCAAACCATGTTCTGACCCGAGAACATCCTCGAGAAACCCTCCCACTCCTGACCCAGCCGAAGCCCAACCGACTCGAGCGGTGCTTTGTATTTGGGACCCATGCCGAGGTTTCAGGCTGCCAGCTCCCCCTCCGAGCGATTTTCCCGGGAAATCGCAGACCCTGGGAATGCAGAAAGTCCTGGGATTTTGGGAAATAACAGGCAGTATAATCAAAAAATGACCTGACTTTAAGCAAGCGACAGCTCTCCAGGCTGTAAACCTACCCCAGCCGCCAGCAGCGCAGAGCAGGAGGATCCCGACAGCCGCGCAGAGTTTTCCCATCTTCTCCTCCGAGCCCCGAGCCTGGGGGGCTGCTGGGACCAGCCCCGCCGTGAGCGATGGGGAGCAGCTCTGGGGCGGCCGGAGGTTTTTGAGCGGTCCAGGAGATGAATCATGAGTCTGGGTGTATGACACACATGGCGAGCGGGGCTGGCCGGAGGAAACTGCTCTCGTCACTCAGTTTTGAGTAAGGGAGTGCCCCCGCCCGCCCTGCCTGCAGCTCCTCATGCTTTTTTTCGCTCTCTCAGCTCAGACAAGGATCTAATAAACCCTGGCAGCAAATACACTGGTGACCTACAGCCCCGGGGCTGGTAACGGGCTCTTTCCCATAGGCTCTTTTGCCTGGGTTTAATTCCTTGCAAAATCTTGCTCACTCCCTCTTTTTATTAACTCTTGCATGAAAGGCAGCAGCCTGGGTTTTACAGTCTGAGCTGCTTCTGTGTTCAAGGCTTTAACGGGCATTAGGGCAAATACATACCGATATGAAAGTGTGGGTTCTCAGCTCCCCTTCCCAGAGCACTGGTGCAAATGGGAATTTCTCTGCTGAAAAGGAGTTGGGAGCTGAGGGAGACCCGGCCAAGAACTGGACCTGGTGAAACCAGCACTTTGGGTACGAACATGGACATTGCAAAGGGAGAGAAGTTCAGCTTTAGGTCAGATAATTTGGGCCTGATTTTCTTCTCACTTGTAATGTTTTTTTCCTCTCTGTGTCCTCAGAAATTGCTTTTATACTGAGCAGGTACAGAGGGTCAGATCTGCACAGGAGTTATCCCCACTGAAATGCCTGAGCTGCTTGTGGGTGCCTCCCCAAAGGGGTTTGATAAACATCTTGTTCCCCTGCAATATCAAGGTCCTTCTCAGAGATGGGGAAACTGAGGCACTCAAAATACAATCTGAGGGGCAAAAGGCAGAGATGGGCTGTTCCCCTTGAGCCCTGGGCTGCTCGGTCCCACGCAGTGACAAGAACTGGGGACAGTAATGACACAACCCTTGGTCAGGACGATCCAATGCACAGAAATGCCAGGCAGCAGAAAACGAGGTCGTGTGGGTGCCAAGAGCTGCACCGCAGCCTGGCAGTGCCAGGAGGTGCGGGGCGATGTGCAAGGTGCTGTACGAAAACCACAACCCCACACCGGGAGAGATGGGGATATCGGCATCTGCCCAGAGCTGTGCGGCTCTCAACGAGAGGTGACGGTGTTTGCGAGGGCGGGACGGAGATGTGGACTCTGCCTCGGGAACGGGGGACATTTCTTGGCTTTAAAAGAAGTTTTGATGGCTCTTTGCTTCCCCCCCCCCGTCCCAGCCCCACCGTTCTTGCAGGGTGCTGCTGCCCTCCTGTGGCTCCGTGGGCTCCGTTTTGTGGGGAATCATTGTTCTGGGATCCGACTCCCTCCCCAGGACTTGTTCATGAGGATTTGGTGAAGGGGACTTGGACTACCTGCTTGCAAAGGGACTCTACGTCTTGCTCTACTTCAAATCCCGGAGTCATCTTGCACCGCAGACCCCATTTGCCAGTGTTAGGGCATCCAAATTCCTGCTTTTCCTGCATGTATCCTGCCTGGAAAATACAGAATCATAGAATTATTTGGTTGGAAAAGACCTTTAAGAGTCCAACCATAACCTGTCCACTACTAAACCATGACCCTAAGCACCTCATCTCCCCATCTTTTAAAACCCTCCAGGGATGCTGTCCTCTCCCCATGACATGGGACTCTCTGGCCACACAGCAGCCTGTCCCCACATATCCTGTGTGCATGTCTGATACTTCCTGGAAGGGACAGTGAATTTATCTCCATTTCTATAGAGAGAAACATGGGAGCCCTGCTCTGCTCTGCTCTGCAAACCCCACAGATCTGACCTGCCATTGATCTCGCAGGTCCTCTTTGCTGGGGGACTCATCCTGCCAAGCAGCCAGTTGCCCAAACTGGAAAGTGTAAATTCTTCCCATTGCTTCATCCAAAGGGACACAGAAACTCCCTGCCCAGCATGAGCTGGGATACTCCAGTCCCTGTTTCCAGCATGGTGCAAAAAATGTTGAAAAAAAGAAGGAAAAAGTCACAAAATGAAGTATTTGACCTGCCTGCAAAGGCCTGGGCTCTCATCCTGCCTGAGGACAGGGATGGCATGAGCTTAATTCAGCACATTTGGACTGAATTTCCCTGCTGACTGCGAGAAGGTGCTGCTTGTCCTGAAAACGCTGCCGTGATGTTAACTCCTGGCACTGCGGGGCTCACTGAGCTGAGCGTGGGTTCCCATCGCTGCTCTCTGCCCCAAGGGCTGGATACGGCCCCAAGAGTCAGAGAGAAACTGGACCTGGGTGGATAGACCAAGGGATGCTCTGGGTTTTGAGGTCCTTGTTTGGATGAAGGCAAGGAGCAGACAGGGGGGTGTTTGAGAGCCAAGCAACCCCATGGCCTCGGGTGCCCCATCACCGCAGGCTGCAACCCAGGGCGGTGGGTGCAGATGCCTAAATCCATGCTCGGGTGTGCAGGGAGAGGAGAGGCTGGAGCTGAAGCCACCAGAGGGAGCAGAAACTCCTCCAGCCCGCGAGCGAGCTGGGGAGAGGAGCTCCCCACCCGGGCTGGGGCACCGGGGATGCTTTGGTTTCCCGTGGGGATTTTTCCTGACTCTCAGGTTAAATACGAGCAGATGCTCTTGTTCAATCAGGGTTTTCCGTCTCCCTTCTGCAAGTGAGTTACTGCCAACTGCCCTTGCAGACCGGGCAGCCCTTCAGGGAGAGAAACAAGGAGGAAAAAGTGACAAGGAAAACGCAACCCGAACAGCTTTTGTGCTCCTAAATGTCACAGCAGCAGAACAAGGTCCCTGCCACCTAAAAGGAAAATGAGCTGAGACTCTCTACCAAGCCACGCTGCATCCTCAGCCAGCCAGCCGCATGCTCCTGCCTTTAGCTGCAATTTATCAATTCTCATTTTAGGTTTATTAAAAATCTCCTTTGGGCCCTGGGCAAAGAAAGCGAGCCAAGATGTACACAGATAAATCAAGCCAAGGTCCCCACATCACGGCTCAGGGGTGATCTGCTGCTCTGTGCCATGCAGACACATTTCCAGGCAAATACCAACGGGCAGAGCCAGGAAGCCGGGACACGGCAGCTCCGTGGGGACAGCCCTGGGTCAGGATGGGGCCAGACACGGCTGAACACCCCGACTCCTGCTCTCATTTTGGGAATTTATACGGACACGGAGAGGGGAACGATGATGAAAATGCCTCTGGGGTTGCCTCAGTGGGGCTGAGGGGTTTGTGGGGTCTGAGATGCTTTGGCCCTGGGTGCAGCAGTGATGATGCTGTAGGAGCCAGAGCTGTGGACAGGGCAGGGAAGGGGCATGGGGCAGAGATCAGGGTGCAGCAGCGCAGTGTCCCCTTCAAAGAGGCTAAAAAGGAGTAGGATGGGGAGAAGAGGGAGACAAAAGTGTCTGGGGAGGAAATCCCCAGCCCGGGGAAGACGAGGATGCAGAGAGGGGGATGGATGCAGCTCTCATCTGGAAGCACAGCACAGACATCTCTGAGCAGAGCTGGGGGTGGACCGGGCTGGATTGGGCCAGCGCTGCTCTGAGAAGGAGTGGGTGGCACTGAGCAGCAACGGCGATCGGCGAGAGCAGCACTGACCTGAGGCTCACGGGTGGGGGGGACAGGGACCTGCCAGCGGTCCAGGACCGACACCCACCTTGCGGGTGGCTTTTGGGAGCAGGTGGGGGGGCTGGAAGGATGAATTAGGGCCTCAGGGGTCAGCCCCCACCCGGGGGTGGCACAGGGGTGGGTGCAGGCGTTTGTGGCAGAGCAGAGGGGGGGTGCACACACGTGGGGAAGGGGTGGGCAGCCTGGGTGAGGGTGGAGGGGGAGGAAGGCGGTCCTGGGGGGGAGGCTGGAAGGGGGGGGAGTTGCTGGTTTTTTCTTTGAACACGGTAAAGACTTTAGCTTGGAACTTGCCTTTGTGGAGCTCCCACCCGGCAGGAATCAGCTTTCCCTCCTGCGGGAGAACCCCGGGGAAGGGGCTGCGCTGCTCGGCTGCCCTGCGCTTCGGGGCGGCAGCTTCGGGGCAGCGGCGAGGGCAGGAGGCATGGGGCCATCTTCGGCTGCCTTCTTCTCCCCTGAGCCTCCTTCACCTTTTCTCTCTCTCTCTTTTTGCCTGGCTGGGGGCTTGTGCTAACGC
>NW_010172513.1:59976-61735 GCF_000695765.1 Mesitornis unicolor
CTCTCCATCCATCCGAGGCGTTGTGAGAAGAAAGGCAGGAGGCGGCTGGGAGCTGACCCGCAGAGCCAAGCCCTGGCGTGTGAGGGGTGGGCAGGGGGACAGCAAGCTTCCCTCTTGCCTTCCCTGGAGATTTGAGATCTCGCGTAGACCATGAACGGATCCTTTTTCAACCAGACTTTCCTAGAGCAGGGAGCTTACCCCAACAGGACCCAGGGCTTGGGGATGCTCATGGCCTGTTGCAATGGGACCAGCTCGGTGCTGGCGACCGACGGCGGCTCCCCCGTCCTGGCCCCGGATGAGAGGAGCCTGTACATCACACGGGTGGTGCAGATCGCCGTCCTCTGTGTCCTCTCCTTGACTGTGATGTTCGGCATCTTCTTTTTGGGCTGCAACTTGCTCATCAAGTCAGAAAGCATGATTAACTTTCTGGTGAAGGACCGAAGACCTTCCAAGGATGTGGGAGCTGCAATCATGGGACTTTACTGAAGCCACCGGGCTTTTGTAGGCAAGTGAACTGTCTGGACCTGGTGCTGAGATGCAGATTCCCATGTGTTTGGGGCAGCTGGGGGGGGGGAGTGGAAAGGGAGGAGGGCTCTTTTAATGTGTCTGTGTCCATGGGAAAGCAAATCTGCGCTTTCCAGCCAACAAACCCTGTCCTGGTGAACAGGGAGATCTCCCCAGAGTCATATGAAGCACAATAAACGACCAGCATTGTGTTGCATGCAGAAATGGCTTAAGTTTTGCATGAAACTTGCAGAAACAGTGATAATGTGCAGATCTGGACTCTTTTCTGCTGTTTCCTTGGATACCGCTACCTGGGATTTAGGGCTAAAAAAATTTAAAAAAAAAGGCAAAAAAAAAGGCAAATAACTCACTGCAAAAAGAAAACAACCAACCAACCTAAAGGGAAAGCAAAATGCACGGCACGGACCACATCTTGACCATGGGAAGGGAAGTGCCGTGTGTGTTGTACAACGAAGCCTGCATGCTACAACATGTGTCAGTCTGTTTGTATTTCGGACCGCAAGCATGCATCTTCTGGTAGAGTTTTGTAATGGGGAAAGCATGTTCTTCCTTATTTTTCTGAGCTATTAAATAAACTGGCACTCTCTTCTTTCACGCTCTGCTGAAAGAAGAAAAGGACCCAGATGATAAATACAAAAACCCCACTCCAACCCCCAAACAAAAGCATGCTTGGTTTTGTACACAGCAGCCTTTTTTCAAGTGCTATATTGTTACAGTCCTTGAGGTTTTTGTATAGTTTTTTGAAAACTGGTGAACGTTCAGGAAAAAAAAGATCCTGTTTCAAAAGACTTTGGTGGTGTCTTCATTTTCCTTCTGTGTGTGTGTGTGTAGCTCAGGTATTTCAAACCTAGCTTCAGATATAATAATCTCACCTTCCAATTGAACTCTAATTAGAGATACTTATTTCAAGCAGAAACTACCATCCATTTCTCACAGGGAAGTATCAGTTACCACTAGCAAATCCATTTGTCAGGAACTACGTATTCTGAGCTCGTGTTAAATACCTGCACAGCACTGAAGCAGAGATTCATAAGGATGCACTGAGTGCCTCTTGCAAAGCAAGATTTCAGCCTCCGAGTTAAAATCTCCAGCTCCTCTGATCCTGATGAGCTGTCAAAACTAAATTATGTGAGAGGAGGAGGACTCCTGACCTTTGTTCTGTGATGGAATTACAGCTCAGCCTGTGGGTGTGAGATGGAAATAATTTGAGTTTTGTTGTGCCAACAATATTCCT
>NW_010172513.1:61766-79294 GCF_000695765.1 Mesitornis unicolor
CACTTCTGTAGCGGGAAAGCAATCCTGGTCACTGGAGGAGCTGATGATCTGATCTACTTGGATGTAAATCCAGCAGAACAGCTCTCTGCTTCTCCCAGAAGGAGAGACAAGATTAGAGTATGTTTTGTAATTAATCAATATTTGCTAAGCACCTTCTTCAGGGTTCCCACAGGGTATTGCTGGACTAAACCCGACGCCAAGCAGGACTATAGTGCAGTGCTGTCCCTGGTTGCACCCACTAACCTGTTGTCTGTAATGCCTTAAGAGCACAAAGACAACGTGGCAGCAGGACCAGAATTTGGGATTCAAAGCCCTGAAACATCCCATTGGTGCTGGTGAAATGACTGAACAAGCAGGGCTTCGATTTTTCTGAGCACCTTGTAGCTCTGCGTGCCTGAGCAGTGTTCTCAGCACAGAGGGCTTGCTGCCCTGCTGGCAGATGTGAAAGTGGCTTCCCGCAGCAGCGCGGGAGGGGATTTTGGTCCCTGCTGCTGAAGGGAGTGTTACAGACACTGATCTCTTCGCATACGAGTGCAAACCGCCCCCACTGTGGGAGCACAGCCTGGTCATGACATCCCGGTGAGATGCAAATAACTCCAATGCATACAATGACCCAGCTCTGCAAACACTTAGGACTGTACTTGCGTGTACAACCCGAATGCGTGACCACATCTTTAGGTTGCTGTGCTATCACAGGAGAGCCCAGACTCATTAAACTCACTAAACTCTCATTCAGCTTCTGCTTTAAGCTGGCATTTGGTCCCTCTTGCCAATCCATCTACCAGCCATGGCCCTATAGCACACTCAGAGATGAGGGAAGAAACCTTCTAGTATTGGCAATCCAAGCAAGGCACAGCAAAAAGCTGCTAAAACAAAGCAAGTATCCCAATCACGTTAACTCTGACCTGCAGCAATGCCCTGAGTGAAGATGCTGGTCAGATTATCTCAGCTGTCCCTACCTGCCTTGCTCTGCCAGCGGCTGGGAGAGCTGGCGTGTGTGGCGAGGGGTCCTGCTGCCTGGGGGGAAACGTGGCTCTGCAATCCCACAGAGCCACCAAGCGTCTTTAGAGGCCACATCCAGGAGTTGGGTGTGGGGGTCTTGGTCCCTTTTATGCTGTGGAGTCTTCCAGAGAAAAGGAGAGAAGTGAAGCACAGTAGGGTCATGTATACATGAGATGGAGCAGCAATGTAAGACCCCAGAAAGCAGAGCTGGGCACCTGCTGAGATGGAGCTTGCTCAGGAGTCAGTTAGGAGAAGGAAGAGTTTCCACATGGCCCCTTGGGGCAAGAGCCCAAGTTTACAGTGGCTTATTCGTCCTCTAGTCATGCTGTGTCTCTGCTGGCCATAAGGGCTATGTCTACATTACCAGGTCGTGGGGACCAACAGAAGAGGGTCTGCAGAGTGAAGCAGTTGGTGGGCACCATCCACATTTGCCATATTACACAGTACGTGTCCCCACAGGGTTACAGGGCTTCTGTCCTGCTTGCAGTGGGTTTAAGACACTTGCACACCTTATCCCATTAGATTGCCAATAAAAGGTTGAATCATAGAATTGTAGAGAGCAGGAATTATTTGGGGAAAAGAAGATCTCTGGAGGATTGATGCCAGCACGGAGATGGCAAGGGGAGACCAGAAGGAAGGCAATGGAGGGCTGGTGTGGTGAAGGAACCCCTGGGGTCAGAGATCTGAGGTCTAAAGTTCTCACCTTCTCCTGAGGTGAAGTCATGGCTGCTGTTTTAACTGCCCTGATGCCTTCCCCCTCCTGTTCGCGCAGAGCAGATGCCAGTGCAGGTCATGCCTGATGGAAGGGAAGGTGCTGAGGGCACCATGGTGCTCCCCAGATGTCAGGGGAAGAGCTGCCATGTCAGACCCTGAAAACCCAGAGTGCTGCAGCCAGAGGATGAGGTGGTCACTGCAGGTCTCAAGTAAGCACAGCAGACCATAATGGCTCTTTCTGCTGCCTTTCCCCACAGACAGCTGTGTTTTTTCATCTCACGCCTACTCATTTAGCTTAAGCTTGCAAGTGAGTGCTGGCTCCCAAGAAAATTTAAGTGGGTTTTATTTTTTAACAAGGCTGGTTTATGTTTTTTTTGACTTATTTACCTAATTGCTGCTTGTTGCAAATTAGCTTCCAGAATGTCACTGTGTCAGGAGCTGTACAAATACAACTGAGGGACACTGCTGGCTATAAAGTACAGCAGAGACAGGGAGAGAAGGGACATCCTTAGGCGGATCATGACACCAGTGGCAGAGCGAGGACCAGGCATTGAGTCTCACTTAAAACCACCTCCTAGCAGTGAAATACAGGACACCAAAGCAATCCTGTGGGACTGGCCACATTGGTCTGAGCCACTGATCCATCCAGTCTCCATCTCTTCTCTGAAAACAGTCATGATTTTAGGCAGTCCATGGTCAATCAAGTTATCCTACTCATGGGGAACTGCTTCTTGGTCCCCACCAAGAGCAACCTGCACTGTACCCTCACAATCCTCCTTCAGGAACAGCTCCCTGTCTCTGGGGTGGTCCCCACTTGCTGTGGTTCTGTTCCAGCTGGAATTTCTCATTTCTAGGCAGGCAGGGAGGAAACAGCAGAGAAATGCAAGTGCGAGAGCATTTTCCCCTGCTGAGCAGCCTGCCAGCACAGAGAAATCCTCCAGCTCTGTAATCACTGATTTTACAATTGGAGAAATAAAGAGGTGGCTTGGCTCACCTGAGAAAACTCAGCAAGCCTGGCCATACAGACCTGCCCGTGGTGGGGGAAAAACCCAAATCAAATCCCAAATGATGCCCACCTCCTTCTCCCTGCCCTGGCTGAGGACAATGAAAGAGTTAAAGAAGATGAGACAGACAAACAGCTCAGGGGGGAGGGAGGATCCCAACCTGAGCTTGGCACCAGATGTACTGGAGCGCGTGCACCAAACATACACAATATTTAATAATTCCTGAGAATTGCCATGGTAATGAAGCGCAGAGTCAGGTTGTTATGGTAACAGCCTTTTTTTTCTTTTAGGCAGAGAGGCATTACCCAGGTTGTAACCTCAATCCAGACTGAACACGTTTCTGAGAGCCCAAAAAATAAAAAAGAAGTCAAATAAAATCAAATTAGGTAAGTAGCAGTTTCCTGTCTCTCGTCTGGCAGCTCTGGGTTTGTTCTGTAGGTAGGTGGTGGGAGCCAGGTTGTTCCAGACACACATTGCCCTGAAAAGCCTGGGGAATGGCTGGAGTGGATCACTGCAGGTCTGAAGCCGAGCGCTGATGGGGGTGAGGGGCTGGACCCTTCTCATGGGTTGGTCAGGGATGCTCTGCCACCACCTGGTTGCCCTGCCAGATGTGTGGGGTGTCCCCAGCTGGCTAACAGGAAGGACACATGCGTCTCTTCAAGTGTATACGTGCAAGAGAGCAGTCATGGACAAGCCCTCATCCCAGCCACAGAAGCATGCTGCGATCCCAGTTCACCGCCTGCCTCTGGTTACCTGCATCCCAAGTGATGGAGGTCCCAGAGCTGGTCTCCAAGGTGAGGCAGTTTGGGAGCTGGAAAGGAGGTGTCAGACCACTTTTCCTAAAGACAAATTGCAGACCTGAGAAGAAAGCATGGATTTCCTGAGCTCTAGGAAACTCTCCCAGCTGCTGTGCTCCCATCAAGCAAGAATGGAAATCTCCTGTGTCCCCTCCAGCCCTCCCATTAATGGCCAAAAGCCACTTCCATCTCCCCTCCCAAGCCATTCCCTATCAGGTTTGTCCAGCTGATCCTCATATTCACTTTTAATTTAGTGCTGGTTAAATCAGCAGCGTTGTGAGCCCATTTTCTATTAAGGAAGCTGAGGCAGTGCATGTAGGGGTTCACTTAGCAGAGAAATGGCTTGAAATACGCAGTGCAATTACTTAGGAACATAGCTCCATAAATCCCTACTGCAGCTCAGTGTAGTTCTCTTGTATGGGCTGTGTGAGAGCCATTTGCCTCCAGACAAAGCCTCTGTAGTCCATTAGCTCTGCCAGAGAGGGACCAGTTGATGCCACGAGAGTCAGGTACTTAAGGGAGAAATGAAGCCAAATGATGACAGAATTCAAGAGCCAGCATTGCCTCACAGCTTCAGAGACTTTGCCTACCAGTTTCTCTGCTTGAAAAGAGAAATGTTTACCAGTTTCTGTGTCTTCCCAGCTGCTTTGCTGGGCATTTTGTCCTGGAATTCCTCAGATCCCCCCATCCTGTCCTGGCCCCATGCTTGAGCCTGCCTGGAGTTGCTAGCTTGGCTCAGGGCTTGCTCCCAACTGAGGTGTACAGAGCACCTGGCACCCACCACAAAACCTGGGGCACAGAAAGTTCCTCGCTTCCAAATAAATGTGGGTTGTCCCTCTTGCTCTTTGCCAAATTAGAGCTCTTATGGGATTCCGTGAGCATTTAGAGTCCTCTGTATAAAAGAGGGATTTTACAGCTCCATCTGTACCAGGAAAATAAACAGTGCCAGGAATGTTCCTTAGCCACTGGAACTGGACTGCTGACATTGTTAACTTGTGAGAATGGCTCTTATGCTTCAGACCTGTGCCAACAAACCTGACCCAAACAGGCCCTGGGCAGTGGCAAAATGACAGAGTTAAAAGACCACAGTGCATTCAAGGACATTGCTTTGGACTGGGCTGCCTGTGCAGGGTGAGTATCTCATTAGATCTGATGGATTTACACGCAGTTAAAGCAGTCGTTTGGCTTTCTGAATCCAACTTGGTTTTCTCAAGTATAATTGAGGGATTGGAAACCCCTGGGTTAAGTTCTGGAGAATATGTCTTTGGAAAAAGCAGTAAACACAGGGAAGCACAAAACATCCTCAACAGCCTTGACAACCGCCTGTATCCTGTGCTGGGTACATCTTTGGGTTCACACTTGTTCCCTCGTTAAGATGTCTTAACCATGCAATTCCCCAGCAGTCTGATCAAGTTTGTGCTCTTCTGATTTTAGAGACAGGCAATTTTTGGGGCTTGTTTTTTTTTCCCGTGAGCACATGGTTGTGGAAAATTCAGTTAAAAGAAAATCAGAATGTTGCCCACAATCAGTATGGCTTGGCACATCCCTGAAGATATCACTGTCAATGTGCTGCAAAGTGGTGGGGGCACTGGCAATGCTCAAAGACATGAACATGTATCTGAAGTGACTGTCTCTGATCTGAAAAATGCTGCTCAGCTACATGTATTTCAGTCTCTAAAGTACAGCAGAAATCTAGCTTTGGAGTTGCCTTTGCAGTTCTTACCCTTCCCAGCTCATTAGTGTGGACGACATTTTCACATCGTTAATTTAAGGCAGGTTAATCAACAACAAAGCAAAAGTGTCTTTTTAATTACAAAGTTTACAGCACAGCAGTGCAAGCAGCTGAGAGATGGGGTCTGCATGGCAACCCTGGCTGGAGGTCACAGATGACTTCAAGGTCAAGGCAGTGGTTTTGGCAATCTTTTGTCAACCTGTGATATTCAGATGGTCAGGACCCTGAGTCCTGGCCCTGGAAAAGTGCTGTCTGTTGGGGTGCAGTCAGGGAGCAGCTATTAAATCGAACAATTTTCCTCTTTTTGAGCTAATGAGACCTGTCTGAACATTGCCTCTCAGATGAATGAGGTTGCCCTGCCCCAGTGACAAGTTCTGGAGGCACCAACACTGCAGGAGGATTTACTCTCCTAAAAAGGAGCTGTGAGATTAGAGGACACAGCACCAGACTCTCTTGTCAGATCTGCCTTTTCTTTCCATGTGGGCTCATTGGCTTTCTATGATTTATGCAGCACCAGCTGTGCCCTGCTGATATGTGCCTTCAGTGAACACCACCACTTTTGGTTTTGCTTTGAGTGACTCTAGAGGGAAAGGAGACAAGATCCATCCTTCCTGTGATACTCTGGTTCTTCCGAAAGGGTCCAGTACTGCAAGGACAAGTTATCACCACGTTCTAACTGTGGATGTGACACTGGAAGGGGAGACGATCAAGGCAATAATTAACAAAAGCCAGGGGAAACATCTACCCTCTGGCAGCAGGCAACTGGAGTGACCTTTGTGGAAAAGGAGCTGGAATTACAGAGCTACACAACTCTGCTTCTTCATTAAAGAGCCAGTTTTGTTACTTTAGCGTGTCTGTGGGTATAGTTTGAGGCTGGTACACAAATGTGGGTGTGAGGATGGATGCAGGTGCTTGTGCTGAACACTGCACCTTCCCGGAAAACAAGGTGTGCATGAAAGCAAGCTCAGGACACTGTTCCCTTTCCATGCTGCCTGGCTGGCACTGGATGCTGGCTCTCTGCCCTGGCACAGCTCAAGCTTTCGTGCATGTGGGGTTAAATCCAGAGCCATCCTTTCTGGCAGGCCCCACAAGTGTTCACATCTTACAGGTTCCTGTGCAGCTGCAAGTACTCCCCTCTTGCCTCACTGAGTCCCAAAACGCAGGTTTAATAGGACAAGACAGCTGAAAAAGCAGGCAAAATGTAATTAGGCTTTAATTAGCTAAGTTCATTCTCTCAGATAATTGAAAATCAGACTAATTGGTTGCAATGAATTCCCAGTACAGACAGTCATCCAGCTTGGTGTGTGCTATGCCAGCTGCCACACCACTGCACAAGGACCAGCCTTGGAAACAGAACACTACAACCCACTCACCTGCAGTGCTCTGTAGAGCCCAGTTCCTCATCTCCAGAGAGATGCTAAAACTCCTAAACCCCACAGGCTGCAGTGAGGGCAGTTTAGTGACCCGCATATGCAGCAAGGGACGTTGTTCTTCATCCCACACTACACAAACCAGGGAGCTGGTGGGTCACTAAACCTCACACACCCAGGCAGGAGCATGCCAGCAATCCCAGTGTGATGTGACCCACCCTGGGCCATTTGCAGGATGCCAGTGGATTACAGCTGGAAGGGACAACAGGTTTAATCTCCACTTGCCTCCATCAGGATTACAGCATCCAAGCAGCTGGCTGGCCTCAAAGACTGACTGCATATGGTCAGTGCTGAATGAATGGTGCTGGTTGTCCCTTCTCCTATCTCTGCTGCTCAGTCTGTCTCAGCTGGTGGCTTTCCAGAAGCTCTGTTTCACGATCAGGGCTGCCTTGGGCTGATGGAAACCTCTAGAGTACAAGTTGGAGTTGGCAATGACACTTGTAGATCTGACTTGGCAGTGCTTGCTGGTAGAAAACCACAGACGTAGTAGCCTCTGGCTGTACTGGAACTCCTCTTTTACTTAGCCAACACTGAACACCTCCAACATGAATGTGACAAGACAAAGTGAAGCAATCATTCTGGCTGAGGAGCTCTGGTAAACAGATTGCTTTGCCCAGGTGCACACGATTTTTCTAGCAAGTCCCTTGTGAGACTCCACATCCCTGTTTCGTGCAGAAAACAGTTGGTATTTGGTACAGATTGCAGTTTCCCAGTGGCCAGGGATGGTTCAGAGAGGTTGGACAGGTAAGAACAAACATGATGTTCATCATAGCGCTTGAAGGATCATACCTAGAAAAATGCTGGACTTGTTCTGCATCCTTGGCTCGAGTTTCCCTTCTCTCCCACTGCTAGGCTGCGTGCTGTGTGCCAGGTGGCTGCATTTCATTACAGAGTTTATAAAGTGCCTGGGGAAACAAGGCATGGGGGGATGAAAAATTACATACACATTTAACTCAGCACTGACTATTCGTCATCTCGTTGTGCAGAAATGTAATAACCACTGGGGCGGGCAGGGGGTGCAGAAGGGAGGTACCAATGTTTATGCCTTTTTTCCCACTTCCATCTGTCTGGGCAGTATCACTCGGGATATTTCTTGTTGTTCTTTTTGTTCAAGCCATTTCCAGCTTTACGTGCTTCCCAAATGAAGAGCAAGGAAAAAGGAAGCAGGCAGCTCTGAGGTGGCTAGATGCTCTGGATGTTTCATTTCAAGTCAAGACCTGACATCTCCTTTTTCCCTTGGGCTGCAAAGCAATTCCAAAGCACTCCTCTGCACTGACCACATTTCACAATGGTATGAATGGCTCTGCCCGGTCCCATCCTCTTGCATTTGAGGTGCTGATTTCAAAGCACTTTGCCCTGGAGATGAAGTCTCCAGCACTGCTGGATGAGTCATAACAAACCCAGCTCCTTCTCCTTGGCTACAGGTAGAGCAGCAACGGCTGACAGGAGAGACAAGTCAGCAAGAACTTCAGCTGCTTAGGAATTTGCCACACGCACCATTACTTTAAATGGCTCAGGCCTCTTGCCTGAAAGTGTCTTATTTCAGGGCTAATAGCTCTGTTTTTCTTGGCAAGGTGTATGTCACATTACCCTTTAACAGACAGGGGGGAACAACACCTGGCAGCAAAACACAAAGAAACACAGCTGGCCATTGGGATGCACTGGGCCAAAGTCCCTTTTTATAGCTCCCTCCTCTTGTGCAGGGGGCTGTGAGATGAAGAAATTGAAGATCAGACCTGTCAAAGCTCAGCATCAGCACTCACCTCTTTGTTACAGTGGAAATGCCCAGCTGAGCCTTGCAGTTACGGCCACTTCTGGAGGAGGGGATCGCTTAGGACCGTGCTTTCATGCGCTGAAGCTTGTGGCAGCTACGCTTGGAGCATTCCCAGCTCACTGAACCCTTGTTGTGTCTGCACAAATAGGGGAGTCACACTGTGAACCTGATCAAGCAACCTGAAAAAAACAAACCATCACAAACTAACGCTAAACACGGGCTTCCATGTTGGTCAGTTCATTTTCTGGTTCATGCAGCCCCCAGGCAACCCTGCTGGCACAACTGACAGGAACAGTGCTGTGCTACAGGAAAGTGGCTGTCACATTACACTGTGAAAGGTATTTCTTGATCTCGCCAAAAAAAACAGCTTTAGGAGAGTTCTCCCTCAGCTTTGGATCCACTAAAACCCCAGGCCCATTCCCATATAGCTGCTGCCTACCTCAGTGTCCCCCCCCCACAATTTGTGTAGCTGATGATCTCTGCAGGTTTGCAGGACTCTGCATTTGTTTCTAGCAAACCCCATCACGGGGGCTACTGCAGCTCCTTGTCTCTGCTTTACTGGGCTCCTCTCAAACTCTCGTCTTGCATTACTCACACCTCTCATCCCAGCGTGGGGCATCTGCAAGCGTACCACACATCAAGCCACCAAGCAGTCCTTGTGAAGGAGCCCCTTATTTTCTGGTAGCTTCTCCTTTGCTTTTCTTTTATGGGTGTGATGAGGCATTTTGGGGGAAACAGAGGTAGCATGCCACTGAGTCTGCCACCTAAAACAGTAATAAATGCCCTTCCCAAAGCGACTTACATGAGACCCATTGCTCCCTTGTTCAGTGTTAAGCCTTTGGTGCAGATCAGTTCACTGGAATGGCGCCGGGAAGTTTTACTCCTGCTTTGAATTCAGATCCCAAAGCAGAGATGGTGGGAGTATGTGGCATTGGTTTTCTGCTGGTGGGTAATTTTGGAACTTGGGAAATAAACAGAAAGAGACAAAACATTAACATCTTGTGATAAAAATTGGCTTGCTTTGCCTTAGTCCAGCTGCCACACGTCGTTTCAGTTTCCCAGGATTTTTCTCCCTGCTTTTAGTCCCCATTTATTGCAATGTGACAAGAAAATAACTTTTTATTACAAAATTGGCCCTTGTCACTTTGCCTATGTCGAAATGTCTAACCTCCTCTACTTGCTCCTCCCCCTGCTTTTTTCTCCCCATTCTCCTTCGAATTTGCTCCCTTTGCCCAGCTGGGTCTACTTCAAGGAGATGCTTCTTAAAAATATCCTAGGGCAACCAGTTCTAAGCCATTCCTGCCATGGTTTGCTTTCTATGGGTCTCCTGCAGGTTATTTCCTCCTGAAATCCCAAGCTCAATGTAGGAGAATTACCTGTCTTTTTAATCAAGAAATAATTTCAGCTGGGTAATGAATCGCCTGAGAAATGAATATGGAAGGAGCCGAAGCCTTCCAACAGAACAGCCTCCAGTTTTGCGCTATTAATGCTCCTTATGAAATGTGTCAAAACTCCGCCAGTGCTCGCTGTATCTGCTCTGGGGACTCTGCCTCGTGACTGGGAAAATGACAAGACAGTGGGGGAAGTGTGCCCAGAGCAGGGCTCGAGGAAAACATCTCCTGAAGGCCAGAGAGCTCTGGCATGGCTGCTTCATTCAAGCTGAACACAGGGAGCCCATTGTGCTGTGCCGGGGTTGAAACTGGCCCCGAGCGCCTCACTGCTTTTTCTGAAGGCTGCCAGAAACCCACTGAGCTGCTGAGAACGGGCTCTGAGTATGCACAATCCCTTGTGCAAAGCCCTGCTTTGCTAAATCGAGCCTTGCACTGATTTCACGCTTACACCAGGTGAAATTGCAGCTTCATGATTGCATACCTGTGGGCTGCATCTCCTTGATCACAGCCTCAAGATTGCAGCTGAATCTTCAGACAAATGAACTCTCCATGGCAGAAGTCAGGGAGGCAGAGGGAGAAGCCCTGCAGCTGGGGACATAGGGCAGCGAAGATGCTGATGAATGCTCCTACAGTGACCGAACCCCACTGGTGGCTCGGGGCGCATAGGGTGCTGTATCCTATCCCAGCAACGAAGCCAGCAGTCCCAGTGCTGAACGCTGCCTGCCCGCTCACTATGCGGGATCTGTTGCCCCGCTCCAGCTGGATGCTGATGAACCAAAATAACTCCCTGTTTTTCGCAGCCAGCGCTGAGCTGGGGATGTGTTTGGGAAGGCAACTGCGACACCGTGACAGATGGCCAAGAAAGCAAACGCTGTTTTTTATGTCACCTTCGTGTTTCCTCCTCTGCCGTCTCCTGCGCTGGAGGCGGTGTTTGGAGATGGTGCGTGCTGCCAGCACGCGGCTGGCGCCAGAGCTGAGGAGGCAGCAGAAGGTTGGAGCAAGGTGCTGGCCACCTTACACACTCTTCTCCCCTGGCTCTCTCATGCTTTGTGACCTACATCAAGGTCTCCTACAGATGGGGCTTGGAAGTCGACTGGTGCTTGATGTGGAGTGTTTGCTTTTGCAGAGCCACTGAACAGTCCCTCACAACCGGCCTGTGATGACTGCTGGCCCAGTCTGTTTTCTTTCGCCCTAAAGAGCCAGACAGGCCAGGAAAACTAAGCCAGGGTCTTCTTCTTACAGACTCACTGCAAACTGCATATAGAGGACCACAGGCAAGCCAAAGCTTTGATAAAAGCCAGTTTCTGAAACTCCTTGATATGTCACTGCCTCTCTTCTGTCTTAGTGCATGTCACTCAGTATCTTTGGGCAAGGGAGAACTCACCTCCCCTCCTGGAGCACAAACGTCATGGCAATGATCAAGGAGGGCTGGGCTAGTGAGGAATGGAGCCCTGGATCCCAGATGTACAGTGGAAACTCAGCAGGGAGAGAAGGACACTTCAGCAAGAGAAGAGGAGCACAGAGAATCTATTGACTGTCAACTGCTGTCACTTGGGTTATACCTTGTAGGAAACAGGAATGGTCCGGCACAGGGACACGGGCATGAACCACACCAGTCCATGTAAGTGGCTGCTGCTCCACGCTGCAGGCTCTGTTTCCATGGCAGGAGAGAGCCACTTCTGCCACACTGCTCGGCTGCCAGGACACCAGCTCCTTTTGCAGCCTGCTTGGTGCAGAAGGAGTGACTGACATCTCTGTTTGGCACAGCATCTATCTGCCTCCTGCTTCTGCCTTGTTGCACTTGGCAATTCTCCCCCTTCTCCCTCTGTTTTTCCACTAGGAGATCTCACACTCCTCTGTCTTGGCAGTGGGCAGACAGACGAGAAGGGGTGGACAGATACATGGACTAGGAACAGCTCAGCAAAGGCTCTCCTGTCTCTCCCTGCCTGTGATGGAGGAAGTCTCCCTGAATTCAAGGATCTGGCATTGAACAGTGGGGAATCTCTGGTGTTTAAGGCAGCCAGAGCCTCTTTTCCTGATAGGAAAACTGAATTCACAGAGGCTGGTGAGAAATCAGTGTCACACTGGGTGACAGAGCTACTGACTGGACTCATTTCCATTGTGAGCTGGGAGCCCTCATGGGACTGGGGAGCCCCACAGGGCTCTGCACAGCAGCTTCCAGCCTTGTGGCCCTAAGGACCAGGAGACCACAAATGAAGGATGAGCAGCTGGCTGCAACTCTGCTTTGGGCTACTGTGCTGGGCTTTCTGGCTTGCTGCCACCCCAAAGCCCTGCTAGGGGTAAATCAAGCCCCATCTAAGGATGGTTCAGGAGAATAAAGCAAAAGAGAGAGTGCTGGGCAGATACAAAGATGAGGGAGCAGGAAATACGATGACAGGTTTGCACCTATACACCCAAGCCCAGCCCTTCCTTGCTGCTGGAGCATTGAAATGGAAATGAATTGCTATTTACAGTGCCAGCATCCTTCCTGCTTCCCCCATGGAGCCAGACTGGAGCCCTCCCTGCCCATCCAAGGCAGGAACAGGGATGCTGTGAGTCTTCAGAATGCTGTGGGGAGCAGGCTCAGCTCCCCCATTCTCTCTGGACAGCACAAAATCTGTAGCAGTGAAGAGCAGCATGCTCATGATTAAACATATTCTGCCCTGTGCCACTCCGTAGACATCCAGGGGCTCAGGAATAAGGCAAAGTGAGAGACTCAGGGCTGAGCAGAGCCACTGTTTCCTCCAAGTAGCAAACCAGGCCAGGAGGTATTTCAGACCTCCTTAGAAGGCCATGCTCGTTACCCTGCAGCATTATTCTGCTGTGCAGGGAGACACATACATGGGAGGGAGGAAAAGCAATATCAGCTCATGAGCTGGCTTCATTTATCCACAGAGGTAGCATTGGCAGCAGGAAAGAAACTTGATCTGATGCTGCCGACTGCTGCGGCTGCACCAGCCTGGCCCCAGGGGAATTACTCAGTGTTGTTAGAGCCAGGCACCAGTCCAGCTCCTCAGGGCCAGCATCTGCTGACAGATGCCAGTGAACAAGAGCTGAGCTGTGCCTGGAGCCAGCACCTTCCCTTTGAGCCGCCAAGCAGCAGCTCGTGGTTGTGGAGACCTCCCACCTCTCAGTGGAGCCTTGGAGCTCAGCCTGTCCTGGAGTGCAGAGAAATATCAGGGTCAGGCCTGTCACAGGGATGCGCTCCCCGTGCTCGGCAGAGCGCAGAGCAGGGCTGTAAGCTTCAGGATAGCACCCAGGTCTTCATCCCTTTCCGCACTGCCACACAACAAGGACTAACTTGGAAAAAGGGTTTGTAAAGACAGAGGAAGTCTATGAGGGCTGGCCTGTAACAAGGTGTGATTAAACCCACCTTACAGAGCTCTGAGCTGCAGAAGCCTTGATATATCCCATTCTCTGCCTTCATCAGGTGTACTCTGAGTAGCACTTTCACAGCACAGGTCTTTGATGAGGCACTCTGCAGACCAGAAAGAGTTTACAGTCCTCTGGGACGGGGCTGAGGCTGGCAGCAAAGCAACTGTGAAGTCAAGCAAGCAGAAAGCTCCTCCAACTACTCCAGATCCCTCCCTCTCTGCTCTTTCCCACTAGAAACAAGTCTGGATGATGGAGACAGAGGAAGGAGGCAAGCTAATGACTCCAATACACCTGGGCAAAGCATGAGAGCAGCCTCATTCAGCTCCTCTTGGAAAAAAAATAGAAGCAGTGAAGCTACAGATCTAGGAATGAAGAGGATTTTTAGCCAGGTATTTGATTCCCTACATAGCACAACCTAACCATCAGCCTGCTCTTATTCTTCCCTTCCTACGTGCTCCCAAGCATCCACACCAAATCAAATAGCTCACATCAGCGTTAGCCTGGTCTCCAGCCTGGTGACCTGTGGGTTGTTCTCTAATTGGGCTGTCTCAGGCCAGATGGCTGGAGGTTTGAGGCCGGCTGGTAGGCAGTGGGTGTGCTCAGCACGATAGCTGGAGGGGCTGGCCAGATGGAGCACGTCTGGGCTCAAATGATGGCAGGGCAGCTCTTTCACACAGCCGCCTCCTGTTTCAGCAGAGCTGGCTGGGAAGGCTCCCAGTGGGTGGCCTCCTGGCTGCCCAAGGAGAGCTAGACCGGCTCGATCCTCCCCTTCCCTCCTGCATGGTACTCACATTCATTCAGATGCCACAGGCCGGCAGGAGTGAGGCTCAAATAAGATCAGTCAGGCACTTGTCTATTTTCCAGCTCTCCCCGGCCTTTCTGAAAGAGCTGCCGCCTACACGGCTCCCACGCTGCAGCACAGCTCGCTGCGCAGAGCTGACCACATGAAGAGAGCCAGCCTCCGCAGGAAGGGAACTGCCAATCACCTGGACAAGGTCAGCATCTCAGGGATGATCCTGCAGCATCTTGAATGAAACAGTTTGTTACACCAGAGTAAAGACAGTGTGAAAAGGAATATGTATTTTGAAGCAGTGCAGTTCTTTGTCATTGCCACAGTCTGCCAGCCAGCAGCTCCATCAATGCAGGACTGCTTGCAACAGAGTGCAGGCAGGATGGGCATAAGATGGTCTCACAGAAAAACATGAGCATATGATGGGTACTGGTCTGTGCTCACAGAAGATTTGATGCTTCTGGGTTACCACGGGTTTTGTTGGGCACAAGCAGCCACTGTCCTGCGTGTGGATCATCCTAGAAGCTGTGCTGCACAGCTGTAATCCCTGTTTAGTATTACTGCTGCCTCCTCCTTCCTGTAATACAGATCAGACCCACGGTCTGTAGAAGATGCTCTGCCTTTGCTGGCAGAGGAATGTTAAGTTTCAGCCTTTCTCTCCCATAGCAGTGCAAGAAGGGTCAGGGGACCAATGTGGTCTCTGTGCTGCAGCTTTTAACTGAATTTAAAAGGAATCAAAGATCAGAAGTGTGGAACAGCTCCTCTACAGGGATGGACTAACCTAGAAATCTTCAGCCTGGAAGGGAGTTCAGTGACAGCAAAGAAATGGCTGAGGTTTGTAAGATCTTCAGACAGTGACTGAGGAGCAAACACTGCCTGTTCTTCACTCCTTGAGAACTCGAAAGGCAGAACTCAAATGAAATGAAAAATCAGCAGGTGAAAAAGAAACGTATGGCAGTGCTTTTGCACACTGCAGGATTCACGTTTGTTTGCAGGAGCCGCCAGGCTCGGCGTGGAGTGAGATGCACTCACGGAAATCTCCTCACCAGGACTTTAAGCTGTAAAACAATCCCTAATCTGCTCCTGGTGAGGGAACATGTACAGGCAGAGGCAGGCTGTCTATCTCTGCTCTATTACGTACATGCTTTAAGAAATAGCACTGCCTGCAAGCAGCTACCAAGCCCTTTGGTGGACCCAGCATGGCTGCTCTCACCCTCTGTGTGCTGCTCGCCCCGTGGCTCGGAAAAAGAGGCAAATTCTGCGTGTGCCTGCCTTGGCTGACGCAGGGCGGGCTCAGTGTTATTTCGGGACAAGATTTCCATGAATAACTCCCCTCATCTGCCAAACCCAAATTAAAATTTGCTGCCAACAGTCAAGAGCCTCCCCCCCATTCCTCCCTCTTTTCTTTTTTGGACAATTTCCTGCATTAAGATAAACCAGTGATAAAATCCAGATTGTGCATTAAACACTGGCCCACGCGGTCTGGGAAACAAAGAACACGAAGGAACACTGAGATTCAAACTGTTGCTAGCCGATACGCATTTGGGCATGACAGTTTTTAAAGGATTTTCTCAGAACAATTATTTCGGATTTCCCAATGGCTCTGTAACACAAGATAGTACGAAAAAGCACTAGACTTGCAAGCATGTGAGCCCCAGACCCAGGGACACCCTGGAGTGCCCACTATTGATGCCTTTCCATGTGGAAGGATGAATTCTGGTTAAGGACTGAGAAAAGCTGCAGTGTGAGACCCACAGCTCTGCACGATGCTGTAGGATTCCTGCAGTGTGCTCACTCAGCTTTGGGAAGCTCCCAGCCTGCTTTCCAGGGTAAAAGGCTTTATCTAGCTATACCTGGCACTGCCTTCAAAGAGCCAGGGTGCCCAGAGCAAATGCTGCTTGCAGAAAAGGTCTAGAGCTTTATCTGGCAGAGATTTTTTTTCTCTTTTCCTGTTCCCTGGAAATCTACAGGAGTCCTGGGTGCTGTGACACAAAACCTTCTGCCTAAGAAGCTGTTCTGCTGCCTTGGAAAAGTGAAAGGAATGACTCAATGGGTGGCTTCCACTGAAGGAATTAGCGTGGGCTCTCCTCCAGCAGCCATTCCCACATTCACAAAGGCAAACAGATCCCCCTCTTCCCCATGGAAGCAGTCGCAGAGCAGATCAGCGTAGCACAAAACTTCCCAGCAGCCAGGTTCAGTGTAGCTCAGGCAACCCCTTCACTCACTGAAGCACATTTGTGCATGAATGCCAGCGTCTGCAAACTAAAGTAGTGATGGAGAGGGCACCAGTGACAACATGTGAGCATGGGAAGAAACCCATTGGAAGAGACCAGACCCAGGCACTTGTGTGCATCACGCACACCCCAACCCCTGGCAGCTGAGCCTGGAGGGGAGGGCCAGTGCGTCTCCACAGCATTCATTTCCCTTCACCTCCACCTGGTCTATTCTAGGAAAGCCTGCTGAGAATTTATCCACCCGAAGCGTCACACTTCACAATTCCCTTCCCACGCAGAGCTCACCCAGCAGCTCGCTCCCTTGCTCTGAAAAAAACGCTGCTTCCCTGCCTGTCTCCCCACAGCCAGGCTGCACTGCCCCAAAGGCAGGCGGGGGTACCTGCTTCCCCCCGCACCCAAGGGAGGATGTGACAGGCCTAATCCATACCACACTGGTCCCAGGCAGCCGTGTCCTGCTTCCCACCAAGGGCAGGAAGAAGGGGTAGAGATAAAAGCTACACCAGGGTCTTCACTCCTTGGTTTGTGTTTCCAGCCAGGCCAAGCAGATGCTTCCAGGTGGTAACACCAAAGGGTTCAGTGCCCAAGGCCAACCTGCTGATCCGCTCCAGGCAGATCCCAGCCCACCTCCCTGAATCACTAAGAGCAAGTTCAGCATCATTAACGAAGGAAACGTGCTGAGCCAGAACACGGACCACCACCCTGCTCTGAAAGGACACATTCACGTAAGCAAAGACTTGGTAACAGTGCTTCACCTGTGAAAGGTGCAGAATGGGTTTTTCAGGAAATAAATCAAGGACTGCTTTGGTGGGGATTGATAACATGAGATGTGAAAATCCAGAGAAAAGGAAAGAGAGAACTGGCCGTGTGGGGGATGCACACATGGGGAGCCCAGCAAGCCCAGGCACAGGAGATGACTGGCTGTGATATTACCACTACCAGAACAGACTTGGTGGGATTGTGAATACTCCTATCCCAGTTCAATCTCTCGCACACGTAGCTGGCAGTACACAGAAACTCCATCAAGCCCCACGTTAAAGCCTCACAAACGGAATCATCCAACACGCTGCCAAACACGGGATTTCATTTATGAAAAATTCATAAAGAACCAAATTCAGCATTTCACATGCTTGTAGTGAACAGGTCACTGTGAGACTGGTGGCAGGACAGAAAATTGCTAATATCTCTATAAATCTGTGATTTTTATGTCATTTAACCCCTGTAATTTTAACCCTCTATCCTGAGTAGTCTTTCAGTGGCCCCACCAGCTACCTGTATAACCAGGAAT
>NW_010172513.1:79325-79815 GCF_000695765.1 Mesitornis unicolor
CTCTTTCCTCTGATGTCTCCCTTCTCCCAATTATTTTCAGACTTCCTAACCTGGCTGTGGTTTTATTGAGTAATTCACTGTGGATTTTACGTGAAATCGCCTGGTTTCTTTTTAAAGTCACGTAAACTCCTATCACCCTAACAAGAAAAAAGACTTTCAAAGCTCAATTACTCTCCCCATTTCCCAAAATGTAAGTCCTCCTGTTGCTCCCCAGCTTTGGCTCCAAAGGACAGTTTGCCGCTATTGCAATTTTTTAAATAAAACCACACCATACCCTGGTAGATGGTCTGGCCCAGAGTTTTTGGCAGGTGCTCCTTGAGGCAGCCGTAAGCACTCATTTAAATATAATTTATTTTTATTTCAGAAAGCTCCCTAACAATACAAAAGATTTCTTTGCTGCATCTCACTGGAATGTGTGCATGTTGCCATGGTAACCATGCCAGAGATTTTTGTGGTCCCAGACCCATTTTATTGGTTATTAGATATCTGT
>NW_010172514.1:0-9653 GCF_000695765.1 Mesitornis unicolor
CCCCCCTGACAGAGCAGGATCATCTAGAGTACGTAAGCCATCAGCCTGGAAGCCATGATAAAAGCTGAAAATAAAGCTTAGAAGAAAGATTAAGTTACAAAATTGAAGTATGTTTATTCAGTCAGTTTGTAAGGAATAAAACCCCCTGGAAGCAAATCCCAAGATTTTTACAAGGTGAATAACTTCAAAACCACTTTTGCAAAAGCAGTCTCATAGAGCTCCCAGAAATCATTGAAAGATCTTGAGTCTTTAAATAAGGTGTAAATATGCATTAAAGGGATAGCCTTGCCACTGCAGAACAGGAGCCTTGACAAGAAACTGGTTTTTATTCCTGTCACAAATCTTCAGAATAAAATAACAGCCCAAATGATACATGTCCAACTCTACAACATCTTTAAAATATGGTCCTAGTGGCAGATAAACAATTATGTTTCCTTCTGAGGTTTTCTGTAGTTGAATGAGGTAGCATTTTAATTATGATATGCCTGAGGATAACTGCAAATTAATAATACCTATACTCTACTGGCTAGATTTTGTCCTGTCAAAGGAAATGTAGATGAGTTTACAAAGGGAACATATCCATTGCTTTAATTATGTTAAATGAGAAAATACAAATTAAAGCAAACAAAAATCAGCATGATATAATATCCTTTCAGATTCTGGATCAGATTTGTGGAATTCTTGAACAGTCATCTGAATTATCTGACTTGATCAAAACAATGCATTGAGCTCTCTCTTTGCCTCTAAGGAAAATGTGAACATACCAGCTCCTTCTTCTTCATGCACTCCATAAGGATAATGAAGAGGTGCTGAGCCTGGGTTCGGGTATACGTGAAGGTCTTCTGTATGGTAACTAGCAACTGGTCCCTCAAAGACTCATTGATAAGTCTGAAATTCAAAGAGAAAAAATAAATTAGAAAAACAGACATGAGGGAACATTGCAAATTCAGCCAAAGGTCAAATAAAGAGTTACACACCAAATCACTGCAGGTTGTTCTGGACAGGTCTGATGGACAGGAATTGCTGAAACAACCACAGACAAATTGGAAAAAACTATTCTAGAAAAATACATTGATCATGTTGGGATCTCTGTTTGTTTATTCTGTTTGCTCCAAAGTTTATATTTCAGTTCCCACGTATTTCTGTGTTCCATTTTGATTCTGTTAATGTAGATCATCCAGTTTAGAGAGTAACCATTTTTATACTCTTCCTCAGTTCTAATGCTAGTACTTTCAAAAATTGCATCAACAGTGGAAATAAATAGTAATATTAGTACATGAACCCTCCATCTTGATATCAAAAAGCCTATTCCTCAGGACTGTTCTGGGTGCAACGTTGCTGTTCTTAATGTCTTACAAAAGAGTGGGCTCTAATTTAGAATATGTATCCTTAGATGTATGAAGGCTTCTACACTGCTATAGCAGTTTTCTCACTTAAAAATTGCAGCTAAGTGTTCCAAATTAGCTGAGTCAAAATGTTTTACAGGATAAGTCATTGTTGATCATCTGAGGGAAAGAAATTCAGAGAATCTTCATGACTCATATTTTATGACAGAAGATAAAGCAAGATTTAGAACTGCAGGAAATGCAAAGAACTGTCAGAAGCAGCACAGTATCTAAAAGTCATTTTTAGCTTATGGCAGCTGCTGTGGGAGAACAATAAGCAAACTCCTGTTTATTTCTTACTATTGGTAAAAGTCATCTGTATTTCTTTGCAGCAAGAAAGCTCAAATGAGACTGCAGGATATTCACTACACAATTGAATTTCAAATATTATTTATCTAGTCTTTATAGCTGCAGCAATCATGTTGTTAGAACAAACAATGAATTGATATGAGAAAGAGATACAGAGGTGTGTAGGACAATACAGAAAGCCTAGCATATGGAGTGCACGTACTCTCTACTCTCTAAATTTGACTTTGACTGTAAATACCCCTATTGAGTAGGACTCACACTTCACAAAGAATCTTGTAAGGGATATGTCAATGTATTTGATTAAAATTAGTTTACATGGAGTTTTAGACCATGCTGTGCGGGTCGCTGGCCTTTTTTTCTATACCTGGCTCCTCCTCTTGTCTTCCGTGTTATTACGGACCCCTCTTGAATGGAGTCTACCTCAGCATTTCCTCTTTTCATCAACGAGCAGTACAGCTCCAAGTGTGCTTTTTCTTGGGATACTGGAGAGGCAACAATCCTGCATTTACTGCTCACTCACTACATAAGCACTCCTTCCCCTCAGCATGACCTGCTTTCCTCACAAAAAGGCAACATACGGTGAGTTGAAACCTCCAACCCTCGTAGAGGGCAGCAATAAGAGCTGACAGTAGAGGACTTTCTGTGTGAGAGCTGTAAGAAAAGTAACCTGACCTCTTGTATAGAAGCAAGGACATGGGAATGCGAGACAAGACATTAGAGCACCGGTAGAAATGTAGATTCACTCTATGTTAGAGAATCAACCTGGAAAGACTAATATCCTGAAAAGTATTAATGTACTTTGAGTTGCAGGTTAGTAGATCATATGTGATATACATTCCAAAGCCTCTTTTTGAGGTTTTAAAAAAAAAAAAAATTAGTTGAAAATTTGCTTTAATGGTGCAGAAAGGAACTATCACTATAAATATGAGTGTTCAGAACTATGCAATTTTCCACCTTTCAAACTAAGAAAGAAAAAATGGGCTAAACAATAAGAACAAGTTTCCTGAAAACATCAACTGAAGAAGCTAAAGAGATTTAAATAAAAGTCTAATTTCCTTTGGAAAGGATATACGAAAGTGAAGTATGTGAAAAAGTATGAAAAATATATAAAGTATATGAAAAAATATACAGTTGGAAGAATTTGAATTTAGACAACTTCAGAAAACATTTCCAAAGACCCTGGGATGAAAACCATCCTGTTTTCTCACTATAATTTGATTTTCTTTAAACAAAAAGTGTAGCATCCAAAACTACTTTTTTTTTTAACATCTCATCAGTCTGCAATTCTACAGCAAGCCTGTTCAATGACTTTGTGAGATGAAAAGCCTGAAATGACTGAAACTAGAAACAACAATAATAGCAAGCTTTCTGATAAAGTAGTTATAGCTGAGTTAGGCTTTGTGTGAACTGAAATCAGTCATACCAAGACTATATCACATTTACTCCTTAGCAATCTATAAATGTTAGAAAGTCTCAGATCAAAGTTCCCAAGTGTGTAACCCAGCTGGGACAAATACAAACTGTGCCAGGCTATGAAAAACTAAATCTATGATGCATACACCAAATCAAATGTATGTAAAACAAGCAACTTCACTGTGAGCAAAATATTGGGGATGTGCAGGTGGGAAGATGATTTATGCACTATGCAAAGACAACCACACTTGTTACAGATAAAACTGTAGCCCATATTTTTTAAAATCACAGTTCCCTAATTTCAGATTCAGGGGGAAAGAGATGGCTGCTTGAGTCTTGCAGCTAGAGGTCTAACCTAGAGCACATTAACTCCGTAAGCAGAAAACTGTCCACTTTACCAGGATGAAACTCTATGATTATGATTTCCTTTGAAGTCAGCATGCTCCCCCACAAGAAAACTGGATAGTGTCAGATGAAGATAGTATTTTTATAATCTTTCTGCTAGGCTTCAGTCCAAAAAATATTTCGCTACACACCAATAAAGTCCTGTTTGGGGCATTTTGATGACATGATTCCCTGAATTCTACTTAATTTGCCATGGAAGTATTACTGCAGTTAACTTCCTCCAGCCTAAATGAAATGTCTTACAAAAGGATAATTTGACCTATTCATCTCTTTAATTCCCCACATAGCTCAAATCTGTTCTTGCACTCCTTAATTACATAAAATAAGCCCATTTTCCTACAAGTATTGGTCTTAAGATTTTTTTTTTGTCTGCAAAGGGACTGGATTGCTAATTTATGTTTTGATGAAATTTAGATACTTATTGTCAAAAATCTGACATCTAAAGTAGAACCATATAGATCTACATTTATTTTCTGAAAAAAAAATAAATTAAAATATCTACTCGTAATTGTTGCCAAGAGTGATATTTTCCTTTTATTTTTTTTTCCAAAAAGATGCCAACATTAGTTTTGATGCATCAGATTATCAGAACGGACCTGTATGGCCCTACCACAGGAAAAAAAGAGAGGAAGCAGTCTTGGGTGCATCAGGAGAGGACACATAAAAACTGATAAATGGCAGAGTAACTAAAACAAAGTGACAAAACTACATCCTTGTTCTGACTAGATATGCTGGAAAATTAAAGAGCAAAGCAGAACTCCCTTGATTGCTTTGGCTGATGCAGAAGAGACATATTACATTTTGGCATTCTCCCTCCTCAGAAATATTTTTTTTAAAGTCATGCCCAATATTTGAGGAAATAACAGTCATTACATTCAATATCATTATAGTCTTTCAACTCTATAGCATATGATTTTGTGGAGAACACTGGAAAGGATTTGAAAGATCTGGCCCATAGACAGCTCCTTAAATTATTTAGACTTTTTTCTCCAGAGATTTTTTAGTACTGGAGTTGCACAATGTACTAGAGATTTATAATGATTATGCTTTAATTAAATTTCTAAATGCAAGTTCATTATGGAATTTTTTTAAACTTATTGCTATCAAAATGTTTTGAAATTCTCTAAATTAAATACTCCATTCAATGAACTGCACATAACTTGCTTCTAACTTTTCATTCGCTAATTATTGTTTTTTAATTATTCTTTTTATTCAAGATTAAGAAAATATATCCATAAAATATCAGTGTGATGTGAAAACTAGTCCCTGTTCTCCTTTATGGGAAACTTAGCAGATTTTCTGTTTTAACTATGATTCCCATGTTAGACTATCACACCGTATGTAAGAAACATGACCAGAGACTCTGCTGGTATTTTCTTCCATTGGAATTAAAAATAAGACACAGTTGTGCTACTCTGTGGGACAAACTGAATTTCTCATGCTTTTTAAATCCATGCATTTTGCATAGCATTGTCATGAGAAAAGAAAGAAAATAAATGTTAATTATTCCTTCACTCTATTCACACAGGAATGATTTTTGGGTGCTTTGATGGGGAATTATCTTTACTTGCAGCTCTTCACTGGTGGTTGTTTTTCTACATAATTTTTCCCTGACTGTGTTTATTAAATGGTTGTCCCTTCACCAAAAGAGAGACAACTGTGTATCAACAAAAGAAATTACCTTATTCTATCTAGCTTTTGATTTGCAAAGTACTTTGTTACAAGAGAAAAGTAATGATATAAAAATATGCAATGTGAAAGCAATCTTACAGAATAATTCAGGTGTCATAGTATCCATGATGTGATAGACACCACAGGGAATACAGAAGACGTACATCATACCCACATTATGATCCCTTTTGCTTGAAGTGAAAAATCACTATACTTTCCCCATTATAAAAAAAAGAGATTTAAGTCATATACTTCATTATGAAGCCTAAAAGCTATGCCACAGTGGATGCAGAGACAGATCAATCCAAAGGGAATCTTTAATGATTCTCATACTCAGATGTTCATTTAAAGTGCAGAGTATGCTTTATGTTTCCTTGTGAACATTAGGCAAGAAGTACATTTTTATGGCATTGAATTGAATTCCTTAAGGGTCTCATGCTTGCAGGAGTAGAACTGATGGAGTAGTTAATATGCTACAGGCTCGCCTTGGAAATTGCATTCGAATATTGCTAGTCAAATCCCATTCTGTAAGCAAATATTTGTCTAAGAAGTGACTTAGTTTTAACCTAGTGTTTCATTTTTCTCATTTTAAATTCAGCATTTAATGTAAAAAAATCTCTGAGGGTTAAAAACTACTGAATAATCCCATAAAGAGCTGTATTTTACAGTTGTTTTACTTCCAAGTTGTGCTTTTATGCAAGACAACCAAATGAGAAGGCATATTTGATTATACAGTCAAAAATACTTTGGCTTTATGTGGAGGAGAGCTATTAAAAACTAGGATATTCACTTAGTGCTTAGTAGGCACTAAATCTGGGTGTTTATGATTGATCTTCTGTTCTTATACCACAACACTTTTCAACATTTTTTCAACTTTTAAGTAAAAGAGAAATTAAGTGCTTCAGAGCCTTAAGAACCTGACCTTTAAATTAGGGCCAACAGTGACAAGTGGCCAAACAATTCATCCAATTCATCATATGAAGAAGGTTGTATTTAAGCCTTCTTCTCATTTAGGACTTTTCAGACCTAGGCAATGTGTAGTACCTGATATTAAAGTTACAGCAAACTTTAAAAAAACAGAGCTATGTTAATTCTGGGTAACTGATATTCATGAGGCTGAAACCTCAGGTCAGTGGGAAACTGTGTATCTGCCTTGCCTTCCCCCTGGACCTTCAATGAGAGATGAGATACTGAGGCCTCAAAACTGATTTACCTCCACTGACACCTTTATGTCAAGCTATGCTTTACAGTTCCTTTTCACCTGTTCTTGGTACATCACATAGCTGCAGGCAGCAGCATCTCCTGCAAGGCAGTGCAGGCTCAGCTCTCTGTGTTGTGCTGGCAGCCTCATTCTATGGCAGCCTAACAAAGTCTTGCTTACAGTTGTAAGACTGCCCTAGGTGAGTGAAAAGTCTGCCTCTTCAGGAGGAAAGCCTATCATCAGCCCTTGTAATAAGGCAGATTCAAGCTTCTTGTCTCTTGTCTTCTCAAGGACACATACATTGACATTCCAAAGGGAAATACATTTTTTTTTTAAACTCTGTGGGTAACTAAGCACTGGCACAGGTTGCACAGGGAGGCTGTGGTTTTTCCATCATTGGAGATATTCAAAAGCCATCTGGACATGCTCCTGGGCAACTGGCTTCAAGTGGCCCTGCTTGAGTAGAGGTGTTAGACTAGATGACCTCCAGAGGTCCCTTACAACCTCAGCTGTTCTGTGATTCTGTGGTTGTTTACATAGTTTTGGGGGTAGAGGAGAAGAACAAAGGATATTAAAGATCTGGGAATTCAGTAATAATATACACTTTCAGATTTGCAAAGCATGTTTACAGCCTGATTCAACAGAAACACACTCAAATATTCCGTAATAAAAGCTAAATACTATCCTTGCCTCACCTTAAGTCTGCAGAGAAAGGTAGGACAGTGCAAATATAGATCAGTGCACAAGCAGTCGTGTGAATACAGATGGGTGTGCAGAATCATGCCTAAAAGGCAAGGCAAATACAGACTAGCTCATATGAACACGAAGGGCTGAATGAAACCTGAAGACAGCAGTACAGTACACTATATTAAAAAGACATAGTGTATCTAAACCAGTGAAAACAATTTCCTATGCCCATTGACTGAATCCCTTGACTTGCAAATCCAAGATACCATACATTGTACTTGTCAATGTATTACGCCTAATGGCAAGTAACTATATGATACAGTTTCTACATCACTGTTTTATTCTGTAGGATTTCGTTAGTGTTGCCTTCACTTTCTTTTTGTTTTGTTCTGGATGTCTTCAATGTTTCCCCCATATTGATGATGGAAAAAGCCATAGGAGAAAGGTATGCTTTTGCATCATATTGCTAATAATTTCCTGGGCTCAGTCTTACCACCAAACTGAACCTGTGCATGGTGGAAGAGCATACACTGGGAATTAACTTACCCTCCTTCTTCAGAGTATTTGTGACCAAAGGCAAGGATGTCAGATGCTCGGCCACTGCCATCACATATCACAACAGGAACAGGAGGAGTGTCTCTTAGGTACTCCAGAACGATGGAGATAACATTGGGACCTCCTTCCACAATGAGGGCCACCACTGGAACCCCTTGACCAATTCCTGGAGTAAAACAAAGAAACAAACAGAAAAAAACAAACGAAAAAGAAAGGGAACAAAAAAATGTAAAGCCAGAAAAGAAAAGAAAACAAAACATAACACAAGACAGAAAAAAAAATCAGACTGAAATTACTAAATTGTGATTGTACAGTGTTATGTTAGAGAAAATGGCATTCAGAAAATCATAGATTTCAAGGACAGAAGGGACTAGTGTTGTCATCTTGTTGGTTCCACTGCAAAAAACAGGGTTTTCTAGAATTCTCTTACATTTCAAATACAGTATTTGTGATTGAAATAGATTATGATTTTTTTAAAGCATTGAATCTTGATTTGAAAGCATAAAGAAGCTACTACAATTCTTCCTAACATGTTCAGAGTCATGACTTTGTAGCTTGCTAACAATTTAGATTTTGCATTGTGTCAGTTACCAAACATTGGGTCTTCCAGAAGCTTTGCTTCCTGTAGCTTCTGGCTTTCAGGAAAGCTCTCCAGAATACGGTTGTCTGAATCCTAATGTTACAAGCTTTTCCAGATTTATGATGATTAATTTCTAGGCAGTGAAGGTATTCACAGGGCATGAAAGGAATTCCATACACATGGAGAAAAGATCTGTTTGAGAATAAAAGCGTAGCTACTTATACCAAAGAAGTCTGCTTCTCAGTAACTCTCAGGCAAAACACAGAGTAGATTTGAATTTAACTTTTACAAGGTTTGATATAAAAAATCCTGGATGCATCTTTGCCACTAAGTATTAAGAATTCAGAAACAAACATAAACGATCTGTGGAAAAATATCAGTATGTAGGAAGACACTGACTGACTATTCCTGATTAGATATTAACACTGCATTTGCTAACAACTTTGCATCTATGAAATTGAGAACTGACCATGCCTTGTCTTACTGTAACATCAGACCAATGTGAAAAATGTTGGCATGTGAAGTCAGTAAGATAGAACCAAGATAGAACCTCTGAATTTGGGAAGAAGATTGTTAATGGGCTTCTCATTAACTGGTAATAAAAATATTTTTCCTCTTTATCTCCTCAGAAATGCAAGAATCAGGAATTCTCTGCAAAAGCACTAGTTCAACTTGTGCATGTACATTGTACGATAGTCTATAAAGAAGGACTGAAAGTGCCTGATAAATCTACAGGGAGCCTCATGTTTCAGCCACTTCATTCAGAAGGAGAATGTCAGGCTGGAAGGAAAGATGCTAAATCTGAAGGTAACATATTCCTTATAAATCCAAGAACATCACCAGGATAAGAAGAATTTCTTGCTTGAGTCAAGATTGTCAGAAAGGAGGCAATGCCAAGAAACAAACATGCAGATGAAAAACTGGATTACAATGTTGGAGTTGTCTCCCGTCACACAGTTCCTAGTGGTAACTTTGTGCCAAGCATTAAAATTGACAGTCCTATAAGTAAACAAGGAAGAAGTTTTCCCTTCATATTTTTTGTGGAATTTACCACAAAATTACCCTAGTCTGGGCAAGACTAAGGACAGCACTCATCTTGCTGGGCATGACGGCTGGCAGTTGGTGGCTCCAACAACACTGCTGTTTTCACTAAGTAGTCTAAAAGCATACAACATTAGAAATTGTGTGTTTCATATTTTATTAAATGGACAGAGGGTAGCGGTAATACACTCCATTGAAATATTGTCCAGTCTGAAATTGTATATAACCTTTCTCAGCATAGGAGAATGCATTATTATTGTTATCAGGAAAGACTTTCCATCACTGGTGGTGTTTTTCTAACATAGAAAAAGACCAATTCATTTTCGGAGGTCTAGAAATATGTTCTGTTTCTTAGAAGGTGGTAAATGACATGTTACTCAGCTTTCTTTATATCCTTTGTAGGGAA